>NC_059370.1:26653967-26953967 GCF_019703515.2 Myxocyprinus asiaticus | reverse complement strand
GAGAGAGAGAGAGAGAGAGTGTCCCTCACCCCACCCATAAAACGAAGAGATGCTATCGGCACTTCTCCATCATGAATCCAGCAATTAAACAATATTCACCCGATTAGTGTAAAGCGCCCCCAGATGTGCGCATACGTGTGGTTAGCTATAAAACAAATATGCAATTTCCTTTGCTGTGATAAAATGACTGAGCATCATGCTTGCATGGGGAATAACGTTACACGAGCAGGTCCGTGCCATCATCCATCGCGCACCGTCGAATGAGCCCTCTCATCACTGTAATTCATAAACAGAATCAAATGGTCTTACCTGCTAATTGCATGTCCGCTCTTAAAATAACGGACGGTTAATGCAAAGCGGAGAGAAACTGTGCGAAATAACGTTCGCTCGGTGTAGTAGAACTGATGCTCGGGGTTCGGTATCTATCCGCTTATCCACCCCACACAAAAAGCAGAAAATGGCTGCAAGTGCATGCTCTTAAAGAGACAGGCACCCATATAAAACAGCATCTTTAGAGTGAGTCATCATCAGTTCACATGCTCGATTTTTATAAGTAATCGGGTCACAGAAAAAGAGTATGATCATAAACAAAGAATATTAGAGCAGTGCAGATTTTAGATGTGTGTGTGTGTGTGTGTTTGTGTCCATGGTCATAAATATGCATTTCCTGCTGTACTTCTGACACACTTAGCCCTCTTTTCACAATGCACTTTTGATTATTTACATTTTTCATGAACATAAAGATTAAGAGTCAGATACTCCACAAATACATCAAGGTATATATACAAGATTTGATTGTGCCTATATATGTCTGTTTCCTTGTTTCTTTACATCAGTTTAAAATATAATTTTCCCTCTGGAAACAGATTAAATAAATATGAGCTTCTTTGGAGCCTAGTTGGCCCGGAGCTGGATATACACTGAACATTGGCATGCTGAGGTGTTTCTATTCAGTGCCGTTGTCACAGAAACCAGTGAAGGCATTTGTTACAATGCACCAATTAGCATCAACAGCAGGTCCACATCATGTGCCTAGAACTGCATGCCAGTTATAAGAAAAAACAGTCTTTAGACATTTATAGTAAATCCACTTTTATTAAAACCTTTGAAATACTTATAATCAAATCACATCAACAATTCAGCTTAAATATTACTTGTTTTTACTTCATGCAGGTAAATGTATTTGAGTTTATTTTGTGGACAACCTTGTGCAAAAATTATAAATACTGCACATGGATTCAGCTCCAAACTGAAAATGTGATGTTTTGTTAAATGTAACAGCGTTACACTAATAAACAACAGACATTTTTATTTTTTATTTTTATTTTTATGACTCATGTGTGCCTCCTAAGGGACAAATGTAGAATGTGTAGGATCATGCAAGTCTTGTGTGTATAGAAACACAGGATAAATGCCATTCAGTGACTAATAATGTGAAATAAATTGTAAAAATAAGGAATCTGGTAAATAAATAAAATATACAAATAAATACAATATGTAATTTGTACAATATACAATATTTTCATAATTTCAAAATCATCTTGTAAAGATGATGGTGTGATCAGAATCAAGGATCTTGATCAAGGCAGGCCAGTTCGTGCAGAAGCAGAGCAAAGGAGGGGCGATCATCAGGTTTCTGTTAAACAAATATTGCCATGTTTATTTTGCTATGGCAGAAATGACAGTAACGAGACACATAAGCAAATAAATTAATAAACACGTCAGGACCTAAGAACACCATCTGCTGTCAGGAATTACAAGAGCAAAGACACACAGTAAGAAGGCTTTCTAAACAAATAACAATCACTTATGAAAATAATCCCCATTTAAAACTGTTAAAAAGAAACTTGACTAAACAGATAACAGTAATTGCTCAATATCACACTGGTTTCAACAGATTATTAAAAACTTAAAATGTTCAAGGGTATTTTGCTTGGATATCCCCTTATCAAGAACTGAAATCACTGCACATGAAAGGTATTCAGCTTTTGGTGCTGATCTTATAGCCATGCTGCTATTAACTGAAATCAACTAAGGGTATTTTCAGACTTTTCAAAACGGACCAAAACTATGCCAATAAAAGTCACATGTGAGCAAGCTGTCCCCTTATATGTCACAATGTTTGTTCGCTGTTCCAGGATTAAGCTCGTCCATTGATATACCGGTTAAAATTATATGACTGTAAAAAAATGTGTCAGCCACTGAGTGCCACAGATAGAGGTTGTGCTTCAAATACAAATTATCCACCACTCGGATGGATATGAGTTGTAAAGTTTCCGTCATGGTTATTTTTATCAATACAAATGTTGTACTGGTTTATTTCATAAAATATAAAAAATATATATATAAATTTTTAACTTGTATTTAACATTTAGTTTTTGAATTATTAATTTTTTTTAAATATAATTTTAATGTAAAATTGTGTAAAATGTAGGCTAATTAAAAAATAAATATATGCAAAAGGTTTTAAAACACTGTAAAAATGTCAAGAATGAGTAGAGAAGCCTTAGATTCTCGATTTTATAAGTGCAGCACATTGATCATTTAAACTTTAACATACAGATTTATTGATGTGAACTGGGAAGCTGACTCAACTCTGCCATCTTCTTGTTGTAGACTTGTGTTGTAACATCGGGGAAGTTATTATTGTATGCCAAATTACTGTCACAAATTTGGCATGTTACTTGATTATTAGTTTAATCCAAAGTAAAATACCAGCAGACTATCCAGGTCTGGAAAGCAGATGCGTTGAAGGGTTTGTGGGATTACTTCATACAGATGAACAAACGTAAATTGTAAATTGTATTAGTGCTGTTAGGTTTCTAAAAATGTGTAGTATTTCAGTGGTCGAGGAAATAAACACAGTCTGAAAATATCAACCATTTTCCCCGGAAGGAATCGACTCAATTTCAAAGTTTGGAGTCGATTCTCGATTCCCAACACCTCGGAATCTATTCTTTTTGGAATCGATTCCCAGCCCTAAACCGCCCGCTCCCATCCATATCTCATGGAAGTACCGTCCGCTCCTGCCTTCAACTCTGAAACTGAGTCCCACGCCGCAAGAAATCTAATCGGGTCCTGTGGGAGTTCCGCCAGAAAGCAGACCTCTACTTTGAAGCTCAAAAAAGGACAGAGAGTCAGCATAAACGTCATCCATACGACTCCACTGGTTAAATTAATGTCTTCTAAAGCGATATGAATTTATTAAAAAATGTACGAATATTTAAGTACTTTTTGAATATAAGGCATTGCTTCCGGTCATTGGCAGAATGCGCATGTGACATAATCCCGTTGGCATGTTCATGCAAGAACTGATGCACGTGCGACAAACCCGGAAGAGCAGTGCTGTTTACAACTTAGTTGAAAGAACGCTGTAGTTAGTTTTGTATTTGTATCTGTATGTTTTTCACAATGGTGCGTTTGTGTGCTTATCCTGGATGTCTCAACTGATATAAAAAACATGAGAGTACATCCGTAACATGCCAATGCGAATATGTCACACAAGAGACCGTGTGAACGTGCATACTGCTGCTGACCTGAACCGATGGTTTATAGTTAAAAAGTACTTAAATATTTATCTTTTTCACACCAAAAACAATCATTTTGCTTTAGAAAACATTAATTTAACCACTGGAGTCCTGTGGATGATGTTTATGCTGACTGTCTGTGATTTTTTGAGCTTCAAAGGTCTGATCAACATCCACTTCATTTTAAGGACCTTCCGAGGTGAGACATTTTTCTATTTTTCTTCAAATGTGTTCCGCTGAAGAAAGAAAGTCATACATCTGGGATAGCATGAGGGTAAGTAAATGATGAAAGAATTTTCATTTTGAGTGAAGTATCCCTTTAACACGTACCACAAACAACACCACGTTAAAGCAGAACGTGAACAAAACACACATTGATAACATATATATTGACATTGATATGTCATGATGTTTTTTTTGTGGTGGACATATGTTTGCAAGGTGTATCAATTTCCTCCCTCACCTCTTTCCAGCTCCACTGCATTAACTCATACACACTCTGTGGACAGAGACGGGGTCTCAGGAGTCGCAGTCCTGCATTGAGTGTCTCCACCACCTCTGAATTGCTACGGTTATCATAGGGCATACGTCCCTCACTGTACACCTCCCATATAAGCACACCTGGAAATGGAACGTTGGTCGGTACAAATTATTCTCTAAACAAGATATACATAGGGGACCCATCAATTTTAGAATGTGTTGATGCTGATGGGTGGTGATTAATTTAAACCTGAAGTATGTAAAAAAAATTATAATGTTAAAATACTTTATCCTATCCCAACTTATGCAGACACAACTACTGTATAAGTCATTTGTAGGTATATTTTTCCAAAAAGTGTAAACACTGGCTCTGTAGCAGTGGCACAATCAAAACATTGCTCTGTTTGTTTGAGCATCCCATCCAGCATAACACAGCAACATTGACTCAACTAATGGCATGAGTTTGGGGCAGGACCAATGGCAGACGGGGGAGTGTTCGGACAACCTGTTAAAGAAATTATATATTTTTGCAGTTTGGTGACACTAGTGCCGTAGACGTTGCTGAAACTTCAGCTTTAATGTTTCCTTTTTTGAAGCTTGCTTTTTCAAAAGCCTTTTATTAACATTACCTGAATGTATCAATATGGACTCACCAAACGACCACACGTCTGATTTGCTGCTGTACTTCCCAAACCTTATCACCTCTGGAGAGGACCATCTGACTGGAAATTTGGTTCCACATGAACTGGTGTACTGGTCATCTAGGACAAACCTGCAGATACAGGTGAAAATGTTCCATTGCACATGCCTTGAGGCCTTAAAAAAGTAGTGACTTGGGTGTCTTCAATATTGAGGCACTTATATTCACCTGGTCATTCCAAAATCTGATATCTTCACCACATGATCTTTAGAAACCAGACAGTTTCTTGCAGCCTGTTAAACAACAAGATTTTAAAACAAATGCACAATAGTTCATCCCAAAAAAGAAATTCCATTTAAAAAAAGGTAAATACCGTAGACCCTTATTACTCATTATAATACAGTATATGCTTACCAAGTCTCTATGGATGAAGTTGGAGCTCTCCAGGTAGGCCATCCCCTCACTTACATCCAAGCACATCCCAAGGAGTACCTCCTGGGAAAGACAGCCTTTTTTGGCACGCAAGAAGTCTGTCAAGCAGCCATTTTCCATGAATTCAAATACCAGATACATTGGTGAGCGCTGAGTGACCACTCCATACAACTGTACCAGCTTAGTGTGGGACAGTTTCCTGGAGAGGGAGACCATAAAATACTACTAGTATTAAATACTACTTTTACTACATTTTAGTGTTCTGGAATTAACATTTCTCAACATTTCCTTGTCCTTTGAATCACAAACAGCATTAGTTACTCACATCATAATATGCGCCTCCTCTTTAAATTCCTCCTCTGACATGAAACCCTCTCGAACAGTCTTAACTGCCACCTGCCTCTCATGCCAGCATCCCTTCCATACCAAGCCAAACTGCCCGCTGCCCAATTCCTCACTTAAAATCAGTTCTTCTGGGTAAATCTCCCACTTCTCTGTTAGATATACAAGTTTTGACCAGGTTATGGCACATCTTACACACTAGTATACACACCTATAAATACTCCTAATGGTAGGACATTTTCCAGTGGTTCCCAACTGTAGGTCTTATTCTGTATTAACACATATTAACACATCATTAAAGTGTAACTTCTACTGTACAATACCTGATGACAATTCCTTGATCCTTGAAGAGTTTTTGTTGTTTCTAGAGACACAGTGCCTCAGCCTGGTTATCAAACCTGCCACGATTATAAGCACAGTAGAAAAAGGAAACTCTCATGTAGTTATCTGTGGTGTACAGGTGGAATTATTATTCACATTTAACTCTAAATTTAGTACGTTTTTAACACCTTACCAGCTGAATTGTGTTGGTGATAACGGATGAGCTCAGGAATACTCGAGAACACATATTTCTCAGCTAAGTAATACTTGACGTTTTCACCCTCTGTCTCTTTGATCTGGTAGTGCTTTACTAGTGGGTACTTTTCTCCATCTGACCTGTGGATGAGTAAAGTTCATCAAGAGTCAGTGCACCAATGTAAGATAATATTAAAAGAGATCATTTCGATGAAGTGGGAAGAAACAGTATTTGTAGTGATGAAAGTCATCGCAACATTAATTTAACTGTGTTCAATTATTTACCCTGAAGCTCTGGTAAATATTGACACTGTGTAGACTCCAGCATGTCTCGAGTCACGAACCATGAAACCTCCGTCCTTGTTCTGTAAATGTTCACAATAAATTCATATGGTTCATAACAATACTTATCTTTTTGTGTTAAAATCGAATATGAAAAATACAAACAAACATTCATATGTAAAAACATATTATTCTTATTTCATTATGACAGATAAGTGTAAAGATTAAAGCATCTGTATGGCACTTGTTATCTGGGAAGCAGTAATGGCTCTGTTGCTGAGGTGGAGTTCATGCCAGTTGCTGCTAATGGGTACTAAAGGTGACATGTTGACCTGACTCAAACCTCACATACATGTTTGAGATCTGCTCTCATATTTAAAACATAACATGTAAGACAGGCATGACAGGAAATATAGCAGCCACATTCTGGTTTAAAGGCTGTAGATTTCTGTTTGAACTCTGCACACTGCCTGCACAGTCTGCAGATGATGCTCTTGCAGGTTTGCAGATAACCCCAACTTTCTGCAAAGCCCAAAAACTGTGAAAATTTATTGAAGTGATGTACACATTTTGACTAAGTGTGTTTTATTTTGTTTTTTTTCAAACTGAACAAACAAACATTTAAGAAGCTGAAGTTTACGGTTATATGACTTAGTATGACATGGAAACATTCTCAGCGTTGATATGATATGTTTAATTGCTGTTAGTGTTGCTTTACCTCTCTCATTAGTAACTCTTCTGCCTCTGTCCTGGTCATGTCCTTATTGTACCATCTATAAAAGAACAAAGCATTTGAACAATCAGAAAACATTATAGTGTGAACATGCATGTACAGTAACATGTACACACACTTCATCGAATATATGGTACAAAACTTACTCAAATTTCTCAATGTTGTTTGAAATTTTTTCTGCAATATATATGCAAGGCACTGGTCCAACATTTCTGAAATAGAACAGAAAATCAGATCTTTGCTTGTATTTTGGTCAAAACCATTTCCATTCACGTTTAAAGCACTAATACAATATCTTGAGCAGTTTGACGTAGAAAGTTCCGTCACAATCACTAGAACAACCTCCACTAATCTATGACACTAATCTATGCCAATTTTCAAAATTGCTTTCGAGGCTTCCATGGCTTTGCCCCTCACTCTCTGTAAATGAGTTCCATAAGCTCCTATACGGAGTGTCGGGCCCTGAGTTTCTGGTTTGCTTGGTTTCCCCCTACACTTCTTTTTATTTTATTTTTTATGGCGTACTATTGGATCTGGAGTAAACTTGACCTTGACTAAATAGTCATAAAGTTTTTAAATGTTTAAATTTATGGGTGATTTAGTATCATGGCATTAGTGCAACATGGTTAGGCATTTGTTGATTTGTTATATAAACTAATAAATTCCACCGAAGTAAAATACTCACAAATTCTCATTGTTTCATGCTAAATACTTCAACAACATAATAAATGGACAAGATTTCACCTGATTTCAAGCAAAGCATTTCATGGTGGTCTTGCCGATTAGAGGATATACATGAACCAACAAAGCACATCGTGGTTTTTAGCATTTTTATTATTTGATTCTCATCCATTGATAGTTGTCTCTACCCTATAATTTTAATCTTTTTAAACAGTGTGGATGTCTAAATGAAGCCTGCTCAAATTTGTAAACTATCAATTATAGTGAATACATTGTGATATTCCAGACAATTATGCTGAAATACATTACATGTTCTTGTAATTAATTTCACATGTTTGAAAATCAATACCCTATTGTATTTATTTATGTATTTATTTTGAGGCTTTGTAGTATTTTTGCAATTACATTTTTGGATGAGGAACTAATCTTGAAATAACCTGAAACTGGTCCATATGGAAATCAAGTTGAAATCAAATTAATGTACCATGAAATTTATTTTGCTTTTAAGACTACAACTAAAAACATTATATAATCATATATCATATATAGCCTAATTGTATTTCAGACTATATATCTATCCACATAATGAGTCTTGGTGCCTGACATACATGAGAGTGGGTTGAAAGTGTGTGGCATGTACTTTGTTTAATGATCTCATTTGGCAATGCAAAATATTGTATGTACTATGCTGTCATTCTTCACATCTACAAGGCATTACCTAAATCAAACTTAAAAGATTACAAAAAAATGTTATTTGATATTTACCCATTTTTGTCTCTCACAGTCCACCAGTTTGGTTCCGAACTGTCAACAACAACATACTCTTCATCTTTATGTAGTGGAAGGTCTGAATCTTCTTCAGGGCTGAAATTTCTTAAGGCCACAACAATTCTCTCCTCTGAATCTAAAGATCGGTGCTGGAAGAAAAAACACAAACAGCTCAATTAAAAGCATTTCATTAAAACACCATCCCGATTATACTTCGCATTCTAACTGTTCTAACAACCAAAACACAGATTTAAATTAACTTGAAAATGTAAAAATAACTTGAAATTTAAAGCTAACTAAAACATTAAACATGTCTATAATGAATTTAGAGATGAGCATAACGATAACAATTTTATTCACTACAGAAATTTCCATGACGTTTTAAGATTGTATTCACTTTCATTATTTTTCCAGGCCTGGAAATCTCAATTCCCAGATATTTCCAGGTTTATTATGACTGTGGAAACCGTTTACATAAGCATTTCAGTTAGAAACCAGTGGAGAGACATTGAATGACAAACCTTTGGATCTGGAGTTGGCGGAAGAGGTTTGGCTGTAGGATAAAATGCAAAATCTTATAAATTTATGACAATGACGAAAATTTACTGTTGCAGCTGTGGGAGCAGCTGTTTTACATAATGCAACAATAAAACAGTTTGCACCTCCATTGGGATAATATTCACTGCATCCCGTTGCCAGCTTATCTGTCTGATGACAACATCTCCATTTCCCTTCTCCCCAGAAATCAGGGTGATACTTCATAAACAAGTTGTTACATTGTGTCGCTTGATAGGATAAAGAAATGAGACAAAAAAATTAAAGTTTTTCAATTGGTAGTTTTTAAGTATTTACATTTGAAGTATTGATTTAAAAAGATCATATATTATTTCCATAATGTTACACAAAAAATAAGAATGTATTTTTCTTTTCAACTTTTTTTTGTTCCGTTTCACTTTTCTGTTTTCTTAAATATGTGTATAGCACTTTGTAACAGCTGTTCACCTTCTTTCAGAGCTCTGACCCATTTTAACCTGCAGTCATTGTCTGGAGCAAAGATGTAAAGATAGTAGCTGTCATGGGCGACCTGTCAACAAATATTAACGGAAAAAAAAAAATGTGTGCAATTTAAACAAAAATCAAACACACAATGTTTATTGGTAGCCTATTCTGTTTTCAGTCATAAGACTCTAATGAGAAACACTGATTAAGTTTAGTTAGGTCTTCTATATGTGCTCTTTTACCCCAACAAAGACATTAAGCAGAACTTCACCTCATTCTTACCTGGAAAGGGTACTTGTAATTACAGGGTATGGGAACATCACTGCGTACAATCTCCACACACTTGATGTGTGATAGCTCAATGCAACCTTTTTGAGTTGGCTTTTTCTAGGGCAATATAAAAGGCATGGCTTGTTATTCTATTCTACTGGTACATCACAGGTAGGCTATGATATGTACTTACAGCATTGCTCACGTTTGCAAATAATGCATGACAGTTGCAGTAAAATGTCTTCAGAAGGTGTGAATACCTACCCCAGGTCGATGTTCATAGTATGTCAGATCCTGTGTGTTTAACACGAAAATTCTCTCTTTGTAATTGCATGGTGAAGTTCTTCTCTTCTGCTGTGATTTCTTGTACAAGGTGTCCTTTAAGATAACCCGTGGGTACATGGTGAAATTCGGATATTTAATTACCACATGGAAAGTTGACTCATGGCGAAGCTCATGATGTGAGGCAATCACTAGTTATCCACTGGTAGAATTCATACTGATATATAAAGCATAGGTTTCCGGAGTTGATACTTGACTAAACCTCTTCCTGAGGTAGGCTGCAAGAGAAACTCTCAAACAATCAAATGCAGGCGTGCGCGCGCGCACACGTACACACAATGACATGATTACATATGAGATAACTTATGCATACATATTACATAATTATTCTTTACTACTACTACTACTAACAATAATAATAATTAATAATAATACATTATTATCAGGTTCATTTGCAGGATTCATCTGACCATTTCTACTTACTGTCAGGGAAACAGTGAACTAGAATATGATTGCCCTAGAAATTCTCTTGCATGAGTAGTAATATTTTGAAGAGGATACATTAGGGGCCGAGGGTGAAATTCTCTAACCGCAGACATTTATAAGGCAACCGCATCGGTGTCATAATAGCTATCAAAGAATGACTTAATTACTGTTCACCTCTGCTAGTGCATACACGACAGCTGAAAATGAGATTGTTTTAGTGTTTTGTGTGGGGGTTAAAGAGGTGCGAAATTATGTCAAGAAAATAGAACATTTTCCAGCAAATATGCCGTCAGCATGATTAATTTTATAATTCATGTCCGCTCAAACGTTTATCACGACATTTAACAGGCTTTTATTTTGAACCCGCCTCATTTATCTTTGGCCAATGAAATTAATCGTTGCTGGGGCACTGGGTACCAATCCAGTCGCTCCATATTTAAATCTGATGCAGTCGAGACATGCTAGACGACTCGAGCGTCTTTTCTATGTTTACTAGTTATCTTTTTATGTAGCTGACTTATTATTAATAAAGGCTGCAGTTTCGGTATGTGTTATTTTGTTGAATACTGCAGTGATGAGATCCGTAAGGACAAATGCTTTGTGAATCTTTGTATCGTTTATTTGGTGAACGGTAGCAGTTAGCTTAGTTGTGTTTATTGATTATAAACCGGTATTATTGATTAAAAAAGTAATTTTTACGTTGTTGGAAAACGTATTTGCTATACTCTCCACTATGTTTGATTTACAATAAAATGTTTTAGAAAAGCAAATTCGGTTTGGAACAGATTATTTTGGCACACTTTACAATAGGTTCTTTACATTAGCATTAGTTAATGAATTAGGTATCATGCTCTAACAGTGAACAGTGTATTTTATTTTTTAAAGACTGTAATAATCTTGCTTAATATTAATTGAGTTGTTAGTTCATAATGCATTAAGATATGTATGTTATCTACATACAATTATGTTAAAATAAACATCTTATTTAAGTATACATCTTTTTTAAACAATATTAAAAATGTAATAGTGCATGTTAAAAACGACATTAGCCAAGATCAATATGTACTGTAAAAGTATTGCTCGTTGGTAATGTTAACTAATTTAACTAATGCAACATTGTTGTGACGTGTTACTGATTTCTCATGTATTGCAAATATTTTAGGCAAAGTTTAAATGAATATTAATAGTAATGAGTAATTCCACTGATGTATCTAATAAATATATTTGATTTTGTCCCCTTTTATGTTTATTAGATAGTCAAAATGGGGGAGCCACAGCAGGTCAGTGCTCTTCCGCCACCTCCTATGCAGTACATCAAGGAGTACACGGATGAGA
This sequence comes from Myxocyprinus asiaticus, assembly GCF_019703515.2. Classification (NCBI taxonomy): domain Eukaryota; kingdom Metazoa; phylum Chordata; class Actinopteri; order Cypriniformes; family Catostomidae; genus Myxocyprinus; species Myxocyprinus asiaticus. The sequence continues at coordinate 26,942,194 of NC_059370.1, read as the reverse complement.
ATGTGCGAAAAGGACTGGTCCCTAAACCCCCTCCACCTATTCGAGACAGTTATATGATGTTTGGTAATCATTTCCAATGTGATGACCTCATCATTCGGCCTTTGGAGAGCCAGGGCATTGAGCGCCTCCACCCAATGCAGTTTGACCACAAGAGAGAGCTGAAGAAGCTAAATATGTCCATCCTGGTAAACTTCCTCGACCTTCTGGACATCCTCATTAAAAGCCCAGGCAGCATTAAGCGAGAGGAGAAGCTGGAGGACTTGAAACTCATTTTTGTCCACATGCATCACCTCATAAATGAGTACCGACCCCACCAGGCCAGGGAGACGCTTCGCGTCATGATGGAGGTTCAGAAGAGACAGAGGCTGGAGACAGCAGAGCGTTTCCAGAAGCACCTGGAGCGAGTGGTGGAGATGATCCAGGGGTGTCTTGCTTCCTTGCCTGATGATTTGCCACAACAAAACAACTCCAGCACAGGGGAGGCTGCAGGCTCAACTGGAGCTTCTAGACTGAAAACAGAGCCTATGGATGTAGATGAGGCAGGAGTTAGCTGCATGGTTCCACAAATGGACCAGAATATGCTCTCTAAGAGGGACAAAGTGTGGGATAAGGATGCTGCAATGTGCAGTATTATTGATGAGATGACTTGAGCTGTCTAAGGAATTTGTTATGTTTGTTTTTGTTATTATTCAGGGAATGCCAGTTCTTCATCGTTGTCACAGAAACTCTGCCAGCAAGCTGATAGCCTACACTGTCACTTAAGTAGAATTGTATGTATAAAATAATAAAAAAGAGATCAACTAATCTTTTCATTTTCATGTATGAATTGTTGTGCTTTTTGATTGCTGTTTCTTTTTTTCAGTCATATGAATTAAACAAAAATACACATTTTACCCCACTCTTTAAAGGAATATTCCGGGTTCAATACAAGTTAAGATCAATCAACAGCATTTGTGGCATAAGATTTCTCACCACAACATTTTTTGACTTGTCCCTCCTTTTCTTTATAAAAGCAAAAATTTGGATTACAGTGCAATGGAAGTGAATGGGGGCCAATCTGTAAACGTTAAAAAGTTTTCAAAAGTATAGCCACAATACGTAAACAATATGTATGTTAATATGATTTCAGTGTGGTAAAATAACTTACTAACCTTTTCTGTGTAAAGTTATAGCCAATTTTACAACTTCATTGCCATGACGATGTAATGTCAACAAATTCCAAAACCCTAAAACAGCTGTAAAAATGATGATTTAAACAACTTCACAGCTTAAATAATACATGAGTTTTAACAGAATAATGAATGTAAGTGCTTTATAAAATTATAAGCTTCACATTTCTACCTTTAATCCCTCCAAAAATTGGCCCCATTCACTTCCATTTTAAGTGCCTAACTGTAACCTTGATATGTTTTTTATTTTTATTTATTTATTTTTTTTATATATGAAGAGGAGAAATTTAAATCATTTTTTGTGGTAATCATTATGCTGCCACAAATGCTGTTGATTGAGCTTAACTTGTGTTGAACCCGGAATGTTCTTTTAAGTTTTACATTTTGCTTCCCAAGCTTTAGCCAAACTTTATAGAATATTGTAGTGTAGTAGTGAAGGCATGACTAAATTATGGTGGTAAACTACCACATAGTTGAGTTATTTCCACACAATTTACCTGAAACTGGGCTTGTTCATATAGTAAAATACACTAGAGGACAATTTTATGTGCCATGTGATGTTCTATTATTTAGCTATTCTCACTGGCACTTTTATTTCATGTAGAATGGTTGGAGGTGGTGCAAATTTTATGCAACCTTTAATGCACTTATGCAATCTTACATAAGTGCACTTTAGTCTAATAAGAGACACATTTTAACCAAATGGACTACAGAGCACTGAGCACCAGAACAGTCTGGCACAAGAACAGTTTCTTCTCTCAGGCCATTCACCTTATGAACAATTCATTGTGGCAATACAATCATGTGCATATTCAACTATTCATTCATATTTATATTCTATTTCTATTTATATGACATCCTACCTCTTCCAATACATTAAATCACCTTGCACATAACTGTATATCGCTATATAACCTTTTTGAACATTATTGCCCTACTGTAGTTTCCTCTATATCTGTTGTATCTTATTTTTTTATTCTTATTTCACGGTTTATGTATATCTGTTTATATGTATGTTTATATGTGTAATGTTTATATGCATATGTTGTATATGTATATTTTTCGCATTCTCTTTGCACTGGAAGCCTCTGTCACCATGACAAATTCCTAGTGTGTGTGTGTAAGCATACTTGTCAATAAAGCTCATTCTTATTCTTGTATCCTTGGTTCACATGTCCATGAGGTCAATATTCACAATGCTGCTCTATTCTTAATGCGATCTTAACATGCTGTTTCCTTGTCATTGAACAGTAAATTAAACTTATATAGCTACACAAGGATGCCACCATCTGTACCTTGACATACAGAAAATGAGCTTTCATACACATCATATAATGTATGAAACTTAGGTAAGAAATGGTTTGCAAAAGTGTAGAGTGCTTATTTATTTTTTTTATTTTATTTTTACATACGGGCACATTAGGGGAAATGGTCACACAGTGTTATCTTCAGTCTGTAATCTTAATGCTTGGTCAAGGTTATTAGTGGTCACTGACCTATAATGCAAAATCCAGTAAAAAGACTGCACAATGCAGTGGACTGCATGCATTTGATATCAAAAGGAAAACCTCTTATGCACGTACTGAAATACACAAAGAAAACAAGCCGGGAATAGTTTCCATTATGTCGTCGTCGACATAAATTACTGAACTCCTGTACGCGTATGACGCAATTTCCTTAATAAAAAATATTGCCCGGTTGAGTCGTCGAATTAGTGCGCGAGATTCCGTGTTATGAAACGCAGCGGTCGCTGTTTCACAACAGGGTGTCAACGTGGAGCGCGGAGCCAATGGAAAGCCTCAGCACGCGTCACATGCTTTTTATTTATGTAATATAATGGTGTCAGAAACGAACCCAGTGTTATCAAATACATGCAAAGCGCGAGAGAAAGATGTTGGTCCTGCAAGGCAGAAAACATAGATCCGTTGTTTAAATCAGACCTTTCTTTTGTCTGTGCATTGCGCTGATGGAGATCTTCGGAGTCAGCAAAGCCACCGTGATCGGACTGAAGCGGAGTGAACCAATTCATCATGCACAAAAAGGGAAAACGGTACTCCTACAACAAAGACTGATATATGATTGACAACGGATAGCCATACATATTAAATCCATCGTCTGATATAAAAGTCAGTTGTCCTAAAAATCTGGCACCATTTCGCAGAAACTGCCATCGGCCATTAGGAGCTTATAAAAGGAGTGTTCATGAAATGAGATAGGGCAGATCTGCGTTGTGTAAAGAAAAAGACTCGTGTTATCCAACTTTTGAATCATGCCACTTTTCATGGGCACAATTTGAGCTCCTTCACTTTTGACCAGCTGTGCAGCTTTTAGTAGGAAGCTGCCACCGGATGAAAAACGCGGGCATGGATCTGCTGGAGTGTCCGATCTGCCTGTTCCTCATGTGCGAGCCGATGACCATGAGCTGCGGTCACTCGTTCTGCAGGAGATGCATGGGCGCTTTACTGCCCTCACGATGCCCCACTTGCAAAGAACGATTAAAACAGAGGGATGCAAAGAACATCAAAAACAATGTGTTACTCTTCAGCGTCATTGAGAAATGTTGCCCCGAAGAGACCAAGATGAAGTGTCACATTCAGGAGAAACTGAAAACGAGCGAGTTTACTGAAGCGCTGCGTATTGCGGATGAAGGGATAGAGATGGGTAAGTAAAGCATGTCTGTTGATGAAAACCCGGTTTTGGAGGAAAAATAACCTTATGCAACCGCCTTGATGTCTGTTCGCAAAATATACATTGTGCAACAGGGGGACCTCTTTTAGTCTCCCCTTACAATCCCATGAAGAACTGCGAAAGACGTAATCGAATATTAAACGATGGAAATATATAAAACTTATATGTATAAATATATATTTATATATAAAATCTTTCTCAGCTGGACCAGGGGTAGTATTCATGATGAACGTTGCTATTAAAAACGATTTTCTAAACAATGATGTTGAAATAATGCGGACAGGTGGCTTCAAGAAAAGCACATACCATCGATGAACAACCTTGGAGCTCACGGAAGGTCTGTCTTTAAAGATTTGTAAATTATCGGTAAAAATCAATTGGTATATGGAAAGAAATTATAGGATTTTTACTTCTGGATCCCAACTGTTGAGCTCTGTACAACAGTTAGTTTTTGTCCTCAAACCTGATTGGATGAGTGCCGTTCCAAGAGTGCTGATATACAGACCAAACAACACTTAGACATTTCATTCAGTGATCCAGGGCTCTTTCAGACCATTCTGTCGCCCTAGGCGAGATCCCTATTGGCACCCCCATTGGGTGGGGGATGAGGGGGGTGTTTGGAGTACATAGCAGTGGCCTCCACTTTCAATCAGGTAACTTACCCAGTCCATTGATTCCAAACCTGAATTTGAAGCACGAAGATGGAAAAAGAAACTGTAACCATGCCAGTGAGCCCATATTGCTTCAGCATGGTAATCATTAGGCCTGATGATGGAAAACCGTCTATTGACTCAGAGTTGTTAACCACCAAAAAATTGGAAGTGAATAACGATTCATTCACTAAAAATTAATTTACGTTTATGAACGAAACACCATTAGTTCAAAACCAGAGTATGAGAGCAGTGCAACAATGGAACAGCAATGACAGCACACTTAATTATGCCGAAGGCCAATGATTTTGCAAACCTACCACTCACTACTGAAGTACTGCCAACATCTGGTCAAGTTAACATTCACTCACACTGTTTGAATTAAATGAGGATAATTTTACAGGGGACTGGAGATATAGTGCATAGCTAATTTCAGTTCATGTTCTTACTATGTGGTGAATGCAGATAAGTGATGTAGCCTAATTAATTCTGTGTATGGTTTTGATTTACAGACCAAGCCCTTACAGCCTATAAACAAAGGTAGACATAGTTAAAATTGAAAGAAAGCCCCTAGAGACAAACTTGAAACCCATATGCATAGAGGAGTTGGAGATCTGTTGTTTTTAGAAACATTTGCCCTAGATTGCTGCATTTTACAGTGTGGGTTTGTTGAAGACTTTGTTAGATACTGTTCGACTTTGTGATCCACCTACTTGCAAACGAGTTAGAGAGGTGATTTGCTTGTTGAAAGTGACAGTGATTTCATAATCTTGGGCCTGTTAAAGGGTTAATGAGCAGATAAAGTGGGTTAAAACATGTTGTGAGCTGCTAATATATGTATCACACTCTGACAGAAACCAGGGGTAAATTGAAGCACCTCCAGGGTAGACGTAGGTGAAATAACAAGTCCCCCTAGACATACAATATGCACAAAGGAGACTTTTTATATCATAGAAAGTATTGTAATATCATGCATGGATGTAGTTGTGGGGAGTCAGGTGCAATTAATGCATCCCCTGACAGAATGAGCTAGCAGTTTCATAACTGGTCTGCATCTCTTACTTGTTTAATATCTTTTGTTTTGATATCATATAGTTCTTCTAATATACTGTATGTATAGTACTACTCCTACAGTAAATGTACCATTTTGTCCTTTGGTGAACCATGTCTCATTTTACAGTGACTTAATGGCTGTGAATGACACTGAATGACTACACTGAAATGTCTAGTGAAATGTCTAGTAACATAAACCCTCCTCATAAAACCTAGATGTCTGTCAGCTCTTTTAATCTAATTAGAGGTTTCCTGTATGCTGAGAGTTCCGCCCCACGTATACTTTCCCTCTTGTGTAACCATGGATCCGATGACATAATCTTGTTTTGTTTTGGCAACTGCACTGGTTTATTCCTGTTTATCTGTCGAAGTGCACATATATAAGCGTGACAGATACAGTTTGCATTTCTGTCCAACTCTGCTCTTATGGGATTTTGGATTTCCAGTCACTGTCACACCACTTTGTAGTTTAATTTTGTTTATTTCTAATGCAAGCTCATCCACCCCCTCTATTGTTTATCTTGTAGCAGGTGAAGGACCTTGTGTTTAATCTTTAGAAGGTAGTTTCTTTTCCTCACTGTTAGATGGTGCATGTCTAATGCAGCCACATCCAAGTGATCTAAGTTACAGTACATTGAAGTTACGTGTGCTTTAATACCTGGAAACTGAGAGGCTCAATGCCTCATATTCCGTAAAGGTGGGGGGGAGCAATGCTTATGCAAGGAACTGCAGTTCAGAGGGTGATAAAAGGCTTTTGTGTTGCTCTCTTTTTGCTTATAAACATTTAAAATGCTCCAAAAAAGCCTGAATTCACATGTAATATCTAAAATATTAAATCAAATCAATTTACTTCACAATATACACAAATGTAATAATGAGTGAAAAACTTGGGTGTCGGGTTTCAGTAGGGCTGGTCTGATCAGTAATACAGGTGCATCTCAATAAATTAGAATGTCGTGGAAAAGTTCATTTATTTCAGTAATTCAACTCAAATTGTGAAACTCGTGTATTAAATAAATTCAATGCACATAGACTGAAGTAGTTTAAGTCTTTGGTTCTTTTAATTGTGATGATTTTGGCTCACATTTAACAAAAACCCACCAATTCACTATCTCAAAAAATTAGAATATGGTGACATGCCAATCAGCTAATCAAATCAAAACACCTGCAAAGGTTTCCTGAGCCTTCAAAATGGTCTCTCAGTTTGGTTCACTAGGCTACTCAATCATGGGGAAGACTGCTGATCTGACAGTTGTCCAGAAGACAATCATTGACACCCTTCACAAGGAGGGTAAGCCACAAACATTCATTGCCAAAGAAGCTGGCTGTTCACAGAGTGCTGTATCCAAGCATGTTAACAGAAAGTTGAGTGGAAGGAAAAAGTGTGGAAGAAAAAGATGCACAACCAAGAGAACCGCAGCCTTATGAGGATTGTCAAGCAAAATCGATTCAAGAATTTGGGTGAACTTCACAAGGAATGGACTGAGGCTGGGGTCAAGGCATCAAGAGCCACCACACACAGACGTGTCAAGGAATTTGGCTACAGTTGTCATATTCCTCTTGTTAAGCCACTCCTGAACCACAGACAACGTCAGAGGCGTCTTACCTGGGCTAAGGAGAAGAAGAACTGGACTGTTGCCCAGTGGTCCAAAGTCCTCTTTTCAGATGAGAGCAAGTTTTGTATTTCATTTGGAAACCAAGGTCCTAGAGTCTGGAGGAAGGGTGGAGAAGCTCATAGCCCAAGTTGCTTGAAGTCCAGTGTTAAGTTTCCACAGTCTGTGATGATTTGGGGTGCAATGTCATCTGCTGGTGTTGGTCCATTGTGTTTTTTGAAAACCAAAGTCACTGCACCCGTTTACCAAGACATTTTGGAGCACTTCATGCTTCCTTCTGCTGACCAGCTTTTTAAAGATGCTGATTTCATTTTCCAGCAGGATTTGGCACCTGCCCACACTGCCAAAAGCACCAAAAGTTGGTTAAATGACCATGGTGTTGGTGTGCTTGACTGGCCAGCAAACTCACCAGACCTGAACCACTATGGGGTATTGTCAAGAGGAAAATGAGAAACAAGAGACCAAAAAATGCAGATGAGCTGAAGGCCACTGTCAAAGAAACCTGGGCTTCCATACCACCTCAGCAGTGCCACAAACTGATCACCTCCATGCCACGCCGAATTGAGGCAGTAATTAAAGCAAAAGGAGCCTCTACCATGTATTGAGTACATATACAGTAAATGAACATACTTTCCAGAAGGCCAACCATTCACTAAAAATGTTTTTTTTATTGGTCTTATGATGTATTCTAATTTTTTGAGATAGTGAATTGGTGGGTTTTTGTTAAATGTGAGCCAAAATCATCACAATTAAAAGAACGAAAGACTTAAACTACTTCAGTCTGTGTGCATTGAATTTATTTAATACACGAGTTTCACAATTTGAGTTGAATTACTGAAATAAATGAACTTTTCCACAACATTCTAATTTATTGAGATGCACCTGTATATAAAAATTGTGTCAATACTTTAGATCCTTGTATTGATATTGTTATTTATATTTGTATTCATATCAAGTCCTACAGAAAGCACAAACTCGGAAACCAGTTTTTCTCAGTGTGGTCAGAGTCGCTTCTGTGAAGCTTGAGACAGATTGAAACTGAACCCACAGATTCACTTTTGCTTTCTCAGACAGGCTGGGTCTCTCTCATGCATTTTCTGCAGTTTCAGTTGCGATCCAAATGTGATATTTTGTGATGTATTGAATCCTACCTGTCTATCTCTTCATATTTCGGTAGCCCCTGATGATGTGAGCCTAAAAGTCTGGCGGGCCGAGGCCTGCATGGGCCTCCGTCGCTTTTCTGATGCCCTCCGTGACCTGGATGACCTCTGCTGTGTGCGACCCAACTGGACTGAGGTGAGGGCCATCTATTAGCTGATTACATGTTTTTTACCAGTACTTATTTATATGGTCCAGGGAGGGCGAGGCTTAAGCTTGATTACTGTTTAGGAATGGCATCGACTAGGGCTGGGCGATATCTAAGAAATATGTTCACGATATTTGTATAAAAAATATTGCGATATCCAATTGCATCGCCAACCCCCTGCCGAGGGATCGGTGAATATTCTTGCTTTATCGGTTTTGCTTTGAAAAATTAAATTACTGAACAAACAGTGCATCAGACACACACATCAACAGCTTTTCTTTCGTCTGTTTTTAAAATATAATAAAGTGTGTTTCTTCAAGCACGTGTCTTTGTGTTTAACAGCATTTCTTGTCATGTGTCATTCCGAGACTTCTTACAGGTCGCCCGACACAGTAGCTGGTAGATGAGCAAAATTGTCCGTCATGCACATGATATAGGCTACCCGCATTTGATGGGTGCTAATTTCATACCCTATGCTGCTATTTAATATATTTGGCGACTTCCAAGCTCTATGGTTTTGCAATTTCCCGATGTTGCCGATCATCATCTGTAGATAATTGTCAGATATTGCCGAAATCCGATTACATCGCCCTATCACCTAACCCTAGCATCAACAGTGATGAACTATGGTAACAGTGCCAGTATGCGTAACAGCAGAGTGCCCTGCACTCAGTCATGCTTAAAATATGTATCAGTTTCACTTCAACTCCTAGCATTATTGTTTGTATATCCCGTTACGTACTTTGTGGATACATGTCAGTTTTCCAGATTGTCACTATTATGCACTCTCATGGCATGGCATTGAGATGATGACTGCCACGGTTTCATAGTTATTGCATCTAGATTGTTATTGGCAGGGCACTTTGAACATTTTTTACAGATGGACTGCTGAAAATACTGTATGGAAAAGAGTTTACCGTTATTTGTAATGGTAATGGTATCTGATTAGAATATTTTATAAGAATAACTCCTATTGTCAGGAACTCATTTTTCATTATTAAAAATGAATTTTGGTTACCAGCATTACAATAAAATTAATATAATTACCAGAATTACAATAGACATAAATGTAAAGAACCAAGATTCCAAGGCTCCACAAAAAATAAAATAAAAGTTCGGACATGTTGCGTAAGTCTGTTATATATCATTGCAGGTTGAGGGAGAGATTGAATGATTTTCTCTCTTTTTTCTACAAATGCTTGCTTGGATTATCTGGGTTTATAATCTTTTTTTCTGTAATCTGTGCTTGTAGGGTTTCTTTCGTAAAGGGAATGTGCTTCTTGAAATGGGCAGACAGACTGATGCCCTCATCCAGTTCAACCATTGCCTGAAACAGCAGTCTGACTTTGCCCCTGCTAAAAACCAGATTAAGAAGGTGGGTCTTAAGGTGCCAAATCAAAGAAAGAATGGTTATGATGTAATTTCGAACAAAATCTGACCAAAAAGAAGGTGTTTGAGTTCGTTGAGATGGTCGAAACAGATTGCTAGCACGCATTTTCAGGAAAACGTCATACAGATGTTAAACACCTTCTTCTTATTGGTCCGCATTAATATTTCACATGTAGTCTGTTCACAGGACAGCATGCGACTCATATTTAAATAATATTCTAAAGGCTGGCCCCAGTGGTGTTTAAATGTTCACATTTCAAGCAGTAGTCTCTGCCCCTTTTTCTATCTCTCAGAAAAGGCAGAAGAATAAATTCGCCATAAACGTATTTAAGTCTTTAGAAATCAAGACCAACACGTTTCGATAAACATTTTTAGAGGATTAACTTTGATTAAAAAAATTCAATTATGGAACATGCTTTGCTTAAATAACATGAATTAATGGTTTATAAAATGGATAATTCATTGATTTATATGCAGATCTTGGAAGCAGAGGGCATGGCTGTACCAGAAGAGGTTCCACAGATCTTGCATGTGGTGGCCGAGTACCTGCAAGACCCCTGTCCTATCACCAGCACTGTAAGCCCCTCATGCACAGATGGTCAGCGCTTCCCCCATAACAGTGCTGAGGGTCAAACTGACTCTGACCTGGTGCGATGTACTTACTGCACTTACGCTGTTGTGTAATTTATGTAATGTAGTTATGTATGTAACATTTGTAATGTGCGCTATATATATCAAATTCCTTCCTAGAATTTATCTGAAGCTGTACTTACAAAAAAAGTTTTGTTCACTCTGCCTCTACCATGTTCTGCCCCAGAATGCAGCTAAAGTGAAGCATGGCTCCAGTGGCGAGTGCTGTCTGAGTCTGTGTCAAGCCGTGTCCTTCCTCCCTACTGCAGAGGAAGATGAGGAATTGATGATGAAGAAGGAGGAGAAACAGAGCAGAGGTAAAGATATTATGTTAATCACAACTAGCTCGTAAAATAAATGCCAATTGGATGATCAGGACCCAACTTTAAGAGCTTATTACAAGGCTACAAACCAAATAAATAAATAAATGGACTTGAAACACCTGTTTGTCTACAGTAGATACTTTATATATCACTGCAAGTACCCACAGAATAGCATTCTGTTATTATTTACATGTCAAGGACTACATCTTCTGGTGGGAGAATAGAGCCCAATTAATTTGCTTAAAGTAATGTTTTAATGTTTTTTAAATGTTTAATTGTTATTTAATGAAAGTACCTGTTTTATAAAAGCAATAAGGCAAGTAAGCATGTGCTATAAAAATGTATTCATTAACATGTTAGTAATAGTTTATAAATTATACATGAGTAATGTTCACTTTGATTTTGGAGATTACTTGGAGGTTTTGTAAGTTCACTGTTTATTAGTAGCAGATAAATGATTGATACCATATGGATGAAATCAAAGGCATGGTTAGAAAGTAAACCAGGATGATAGGGCTGCCCCCCTGATAGTCGACCAAAGGTTAGTCGATGAGAAGAGTCTTGGTCGACCAAGTTTTGATTGGTCGGTTTGTCAAAAAACTCCACATAAAAACGATGAACACCAGTATTACCGCTGGTTGGACACTAGGTGGTTCTATGTGGTAATTTTCATTAAGCAGGGTTAGGTTAAGCCTACACAATAAAGCAAGACACCTTGATTTCAAACTTTGAACTTTATTTTTTATTTATTTTAACAAAAAATTCAGATGAAACTGAAAAAAAAAATAAGTGCATTTAAAATGTGTGTTGTTCAACTTTTACAACAGTTGTCAACATCTCTCTGGCAAAAAACCTACTTCATCTGTGCATTCTATATTGGTATATATTTCGTTATCCGGGAAAATACATCTTGTGTGTGAATAAATTTGTTTTGTTCCCTCCTTCACGATATATATATTACAATATCCAATTACATCGGCAACCCTGGGGCTGAGGGATCAGTGAATATTCTTGCTTTAGTGATTTTTGCATTGAAAATTACATTAATTTATTAAAAAAATGAAAAACTTAAATCAAATACATATTTCTTTGTAATACATATACAAATCAAATACAATTTCTAAATTCAAATTGCACTCCAAACGAAATGAAAAATCAATTAAAACAATGAATTGATAAAAGAATAGTATATATATATATATATATATATATATATATATATATATATATATATATATATATATATATATATATATATCACACACACACACCTTTCCATTTACCATCAGGCAAGTATCCGTCTTAACATCATGGCGGAAAATTACTTACACAAATGAAGACATAAAAACGATTATAAATGTAAAAATAATAATTATAATGATGATAATAATCACTGAAATATAAATCATGGTTCGAGGTGAGCATGTTTTTGTATTATTTTATGATTTAATCACAGATGTATAGGCTGCAGAGTTGTGTTCACAATACAGTGAACACAGCTCTGGAAATAAAGTGAACTGAACTCAAAACACCTCCTGAGCTGAGATGTCTGAGGTCATTTGCAGCACTCATAGATGAGACTGTTCTTGCACAAAAAATAAATAAATTCAAAAAACATAAACAAAGAAGGAGTGAGAACCCTTTACATGCGCGTGTTCCACGAGAATGCACGCCTCCGTACAAACAGCGTGTCATCTGTTCTTAATAATATAATAAAGTGTGTTTCTTCAAGCGCGTGTCTGTGTGTCTACAGGCAAATTATTTGTAATATTAATTTGATAATAATAGCCTAATAATAATAATAATTTAAGACATTAATGGGAAAACGAGCCAGATATCGTCTTGACATCGTCAAAGGCATCAGCTATTGGCGATCACTCTGACCATCGTCGATCCCACTCTGACCATTGTCTGTTGGCACAACCCTAATGTGCATTTCTCTCTATAAATTAACAAAACGTTCAGACAGTCTCCTTGCTGGTTTTTCCCCGACACATTCAGAATCATTACCGATTTTGCCGGTGTCACTGCGGCTCACTTCATGTGTACACTTGTAAAATTTACATTATTACGGTTTAGTATTTCGCTGTAATGTAGAACAGTGTTAGCAATGTAACTTATAACATTCTTTCTCAGCCCTGGAACTCAAACCATTTTCTGATGACCCCCCCCCCCCAAAAAAAATACTAAAGTAATTAAATGAATATCATAAACGTGTGACTAGTCGACTAATGGCTTAAATTAACTCCTACTAGTCGACTAGGAAAATCTTTGGTCGGGGCAGCCCTACAGGATGACCATTCAGACTTCTTTGTAATTAAATGATTTGATTTTTATTCTCTCTGTAGGTGTGTGTAGTGTGGGCAGAGAGTCCTGCCTCAGTGTTCTGACAGTTGCTGATTTTGAATGCCCTCTCTGCATCAGGTCAGTGGAGATTTACAGTGTGTCCTGCTTCACTGGCCTTATTTCTGGCCAGTGGACGCTTCCATTTCTTTTAACTTTGCTATAGAAGCTAAATGTTAGATTATAGTGGGCACTTGCTAGTTTGAAGACACGGGGAAAACAGTATTTTTCTCCATAGTATTCCCCCACTGTATTGTAATGGTTTGATGAAATTCAGTGATTCAGTATTCTGTTGATTTGAGGGCAGTGTGATTCATTTAAGGGTAATTGATCTATTATTATTCTTTTTGATTTGCGCCCATCTCATGATCAATGTTTTACAGGTTGTTCTATGAGCCAGTGACAACACCCTGTGGTCACACCTTCTGCAAAAACTGCATCGAGAGAAGTCTCGACCATAACCTCCGCTGTCCGCTCTGCAAACAACCGCTGCAGGAGGTACTTTAAAAACATACCTTTTTTTATACGTAAACTGATTGCTTTTTAGTCGAAACATGTCTAACTACACTTAAAGTGTTAGCTCTCCCAAAAATTAAAATTCTTTCATTATTTATTCACCCTCACGCCATCCCAGATATGTATGAGTTTCTTTCATCTGCTGAACACAACCAAAGATTTTAGACAAATATTTCAGCTCTGTAGGTCCATACAGTGCAAGTGAATGGGTGCCAAAAATTTTAAGCTCCAAAATCCACATAAGGGTAACATAAAAGTACTCCAGACAACTGATTCTGAAATGATATGATAGGTGTGGGTGAGAAACAGATCAATATTTAAGCCCTTTTTTTTTTCACTTTCTCCTTCTTCTGTTTTTGTGTGCATATTGCCACATACTGTGCAGGGAGGAGGATTTATGAGAAAAAAATGATGTAAATATTGATCTGTTTCTGACCCTCACCTATCATTTTGTGTCTGAACACATGGATGTAACCACTGGAGTCATATGGATTACTTTTATGCTCCCTTTACAGTATGTGAATTTTGTAGCTTCAACAGATGTTGCCATCCATTTACCTGAATTGTATGGACCTACAGAGCTGAGATATTTCTCTAAAAATCTTCATTTGTGTTCTGCAGAAGAAAGAAAGTCATACACATCTGGGATGCCAGGAGGGTAAGTAAATCATTGGAGAATTTTTCATTTTTGGGTGAACTATCCCTTTAAATACTGTTTTCACCTGAACTGTTCTAAAAGGCCACAAGGCAGTAACTATGCCAACACTGAAACAGAAAAGAAGGTTGTTTTGATTTTAGTGCCAAATGTGGAGTATAAAATAGTCTCACTCAGTTTTCTCTGAATTGGAGCATAGTTCAACCAAACCGTTTCTCATGTGAAAGATCCTAGTCCAAGAGACCAGATTTCGGTCATTACTCAGTTTTGACCAATATTAAGTCACTGTTTCACCTTTGCATGGCAGTACAGATTAAAACATTTTAAATCAGACACAAATCTTTACACAGAGCACATCTAATTACATAACAAGGTCTCACTGAATCACTACCTATTTGCAGTATTTTAAGAACAGGAAGTACAACCCCACAGTGCTGCTGCAGGAGATTATGTCCCGCCTCTTCCCCCAGCAGTTGCCTGAGAGGAAACAGGTGCATGAGGCAGAGATGGCAGAGCTCTCAAAGTGAGTGTTTCTCTCCGTAGTAACAAACAACAGTGATCCTACCTATATATTGCAAGTTAAGTTACTGTCATCAGAATTTTCTTGCAAGATCTGGACGAGCCCCAGTGTTCCCCTTCTTCACGAAATGCGATAAAACATATAGTTTATAGGCACAATCTAGAATAGCAGAAGACTAGCGACATGTGTGAGCTTATATTGTTTTGTATACTTATCTACAGTTTGACTAAGGACATCCCAATCTTTGTGTGCACGGTGGCTTACCCTGGCATCCCATGCCCACTGCACATCTTTGAGCCTCGCTACCGTCTAATGATGCGACGATGCATGGAGACGGGCACCAAGAAGTTTGGCATGTGCAGCTATGAGCATGGCAAAGGGTACACACATAAAATGAATGAATGAATTAGCTTTTGTACACTTATCTTATGTTTAGGCCTTATTATTTCTCAGACTATTTACAGAATGAGTTATTCAAAGGTTCATACCTGAATTCTCTGTCACAGCTTTGCAGACTATGGTTGCATGTTGGAGATTTTGGATCTGGATGTGCTTCCTGATGGCCGCTCCTATGTGGATACAGTGGGAGGCAGTCGCTTTCGAGTGCTTCGGAGAGGACAGAGAGATGGCTACCACACTGCTGATATTGAGTACCTGGAGGATCATAAGGTTGAAGATTACAAATTGCCATAACTTGTTTAACAATCCATAAAGTTTAAAAACCACATGGACACTTCCATTTATAAAGCCATTCCATTTATGTGAAGATGCTTTAGTCTTTTATTGCTATATTGAAGCTGTATCGAAACATGAAAAAAAAATTACCCAGTTTACACAAATTTTTTTTGCCCAATGTAAATTGAATTGCAGTCCTAATGTAAATGAAGTTACGGCCCTTATGTAAATTAAGA
Organism: Myxocyprinus asiaticus; assembly: GCF_019703515.2. Classification (NCBI taxonomy): domain Eukaryota; kingdom Metazoa; phylum Chordata; class Actinopteri; order Cypriniformes; family Catostomidae; genus Myxocyprinus; species Myxocyprinus asiaticus. The sequence continues at coordinate 26,926,428 of NC_059370.1, read as the reverse complement.
AACCGAAAGGTTAAGGTTGGTAACCTTTACCATACCCGTTTTCATTGTATGACTGATGTTTTGCCACCCAGAAGTTATCAGAACACCAAGGTGTGGACTTTTTTGTCACTATGATAATCAAGCTATTTGGGCTATGCAATTACTTCCATTAGATTAGCCTAAGGTTCAGGCCGGTAGAGCCATGCAACAGTGTTAGTGTTTTTTCTCTTGAATTGCCATAATTAGAGACAAATTCAAGCTTTTTCAAACCCATTTATATAAATGGATTATGCAAGCATTATTTTGACATTTGTTAATGCATTGGAGGACGAGTTGATAGCAGGACCTAAATCACAAGCTAAGTGTAATTGTCATTTGTTTCATGCATCTATTTTAGGTTGAAGATGCAGAGCTTGAATTGCTGCAGCTTCTCCACGACAGTGTGTATCAGCAGGCAAGGGAGTGGTACCACCGTCTGAACAGCCGAATTCAGGAGCAGATCAGTCGCCAGTACGGCATCATGCCTGACAAAGAGGACGACATTCAGGTCAGAGCACACACAGAACGTGCATTCATTTGCAGTTAGCAAAAGAAAGTGACCAATATTGTTTTTTTGTTTTTTGTTTGTTTGTTTGTTTTACGACCGATACAGATACTAGTTATTTTACGTTTAAATGTTTGATAACCAGTATGCAGAACCATTTTTGGATTATTGTTCTAATATATCAGTGGTTTTCAAACTGCTCCGGGGACCTCCAGGTGCTAGAGGGATATTAGTCGCTTAATCTGTTGGATTGTTTCTTCAACTTTGAGCACTGCTGTGGACTTCTAGAAAGTTTTGTTTAAAAAATAAATTCACATTCTCGCTATTTTTTTTATATAATTTGTCTACTAGCAATGTTCAGCAGTGTATGAACATGCATCACATGAGATTTATGTCATTTTTGTTATTTTTTTCTTGCAAATTCCCACCACAGTGTGGCGGTATTGTGTTTAATAGTGTTCCATAGTGGAAATGAAATTTTTTATGTTTTTGGAATAAAATGTCCAACTCTTTTGTCTTGCTGAGGCTAATTTCATAGCTAACAATGTATGTATCCAAAATACACACAATTACATAATATTTTTACACTTTATCATAATTGTAAACATTTTTTTTTTTTTTTAATTTTCACACAATACATATTGAAATGGTTTGTTTATTTCACTCATTGTTTAGACTATCATAGTTTTAAACAATAATTTATAATAGTTTGTTATTTTATAATGGATTTTCATAATTTAATATTGAAAGTTCACATCTGGGACAAGGCAAAAAAATAAAATAAATTTAACATAAAAGGCATTTGAAAAGGCCTAGTTAAAAGTTTCCAAGTGATTTTAAATGTGAATTTCATATAACAAAAATAAAGAGGTTAAAATCTGTACAATAAATATCATCTTCTGGGACATGAAATTGCCCGAAGTGGAAGAAACACCTATTGATAGCCTTAATTTTTAACAGTAACAAATAAAAAAACAAATCGGCATATATTTTTGTGATTTATTTATGGCATTACATTTCTTGTTGTTTTGCAATCTAAATGGGTTTGTGTTGTGTTTTTGTCTTTGTTTTGGGCTATGTCTAATTGGAAATTTGAAATGCAACAATTTTCACACTTGAGAATGAGTGCTTGTAATGTAGAAAAGTTGAGTATTTTTTGCAAACAATGCATTACATAACTAAGTTACTTTACATGTGAACACTGTTGTTTTACCGTTAATGTAATGGCATTGTTGGGTGCTATTCTTTTGAGACACACCAAATGGTGTCATTTATCAGTAGCGCTAATATTAAAGGAATGGTTCACCCCAAAATGAAAATTCAGTCGTTGTTTACTCACCCCTGTGTTGTTATAATCTCATATGACTTTCTTTTTTTTTTTTTCTTAACACAAAGAGAGAAATTGTGAAAAAATGTGCTCAGTGTTGACTGACCGTTGATCTCCTCTGCTATACTCATGTCAGGGCACGAGATTAAGTTCATGCAGCCCCCTCTCTCAAAATGGGGCGTTCAAGCGAAAAATAGTTTATCTAAAAACAAGCCCACCACAGCAATACTTACAAGAGAACACAACACAGCTGCACACAAACAAGAGAACCGAACTGACTAAATACTGTATGTCTGAGTTTGTAGTCAGGGAATAGATGCATTTCTATGCCCAGCCTTATTTGTTTGAAACTGAGATTTCAATCAAACAGAGAGTTACAGGAGGCAGGATTGTCTGTCACCTCTTCTCCTTTCTGAACCGGTGAGTATTTGTGACATATCTCTGACTGAAGAGAGAGACATCAGTGAAAACATTCAGTAGGTGTCTTGGCCAAAATCAAGTAATTTTTAACTGGCAAGTGAGATGCAGACTTCGATATACTGTTATGAGAACAATTTTGGACTGATGCCAGATCACAGCGGATGGGGTTACCCAGCGCAATGCCAAAAATAGAAATCAAGTGATCGACAGAATGTACCGTCACTTGTCATGGCTGGTTAGGACAAAAACTCTGATTAACATAGAAAATATACCTTTTATCACGTGTCGTTTGCCATCATGTTTTCTCTCTCAGTTTAATTCAGAACTCCATTTCAAACAAATAAGGTTGGGCATAGAAATGCATCTATTCTCTGACTACAAACTCATCATCAGACATATTTAGTAAGTTCGTTCTCTGGTTTGTGTGCAGCTGTGTTGTGTTCTTTTGTTAGTATGGCTGTGGCAGACCTGTTTTTAGATAAACAAGACAAGTTTTCGCTTGAACACCCCATCTTGCAAACTACAGTTGCTCTTGTGCAGTCTCAAGAACGTGCAGAGGAGAGCAAAGGTCGGTCAACAGTTTCACTAAATAATACATTCGATTTCAGTTTGTTTCTCACCAAACCTTATCGTATGCTTTCAGAATAATCATGATTCTCATGAAATAATTTATTAGACTTCTGAATTATACTTTTGCGTCCTTTTGAAGCAAGAAGAGGTGGTCACTATAAACGCCATTGTATGACATCACTGAGCACAAAAGTTTTTCACAATTTCTCCCTTTGTGTTAAGAAAATGAAAGTCATATGGGGTTATAACAACATGGGGTGAGTAAACAATGATTAAATTTAACTAATGAACTATCACTTTAAAGAAACACTTACCAATTAGGTAGAAAAGTGTTAATATTGGTAAAAATATCAGTCAAACCAATTATCGGTCTGCCTCTAGATAGCATATAACACAAGAGTCAGCAACACACATATTAATGATCTGAATAGTAATTGTCTTAATGAGAATGAATGTGTTTTTTGTATTGCAGGCTTCTGCTAATGGGCCAGCCTGGTGCTGGTGGCTGCTGTCTGTGCTACAGTTAGATCCAGCCTATCAGACCACCGTACTGTCTCTTACCTCCCTGAAGGACAGACTGGGTCATCTACGCATTGTATTAGAATACTTCTCTCAGAGCTAGGACAGAGACACATTATATGCCTGTATGTTTTATCTCTTTTGTCATCACATGCATGTACCATGGAAGAACAAATTTGAATTAATTTTTTTTTTACTCTACGTTTTTGATTGAACTACAAGAGGCAGTGATCACTCATGTTTCCTCTCGCCACAAAACTTGATCACTTTTGGATAAATCTTGATCAATTTTTTCTTGATCATTATACATACAAAAGATCTCTTGTGCTTGGATGTATAACACTTTGCAAGACAGCACGTCGGTATGATCTGGGTTGTTAAAAACAAGATTACATGCTTTTGGTGTTTGCTTTTCTAGTTTTGATGAGCTTTGAAGATTTTGAAAATCGATTGATGCATTTTTATGGGCTGAACAACTGTTGAATTAGTCAACTTAATTCCAACTTGAGTTGAGCACCAAAGAATCAAAGACTCATTCTATATAGAACAGCTGTTTATTGGTTTACACTGTTTGGTTCATTTAACGTCAGAGTGGATGCCAAATATTGCAGCTGATGCAGTTTATACCAACAGCTAGTTTTTTTTTTTTTAAATATATTTGAGATTTAAATGTTGCCAGTACTGCTGGGCCTTGGCCAGATCTTTTTTTATGTGTAGCTCACATTTGTGGCCGGGAGGCAAACAGTTGGCCCAAGAGATTGATAATTGAAGAAGAGCTCATTGATTATGCATGAGTGAGGTGCTAATGAGTACAGCCTCGAAATCTCACTGCTAATTTCTGTCACAATTCTGGCCATGATCACCATAAACTTTGGTAGAATCAGAAATAATATTTTTGTCCTCAATAATTTATAAGGATTGAAATACTGCAATAGTAATGCAGAGAATACACTTCAAAGCTTGCTTTTTTCTAGTTGTTGTTGCAATATTATGAATTGATGAATGAAAGCTGCTAGCTGTGCTTTTTTCGTTCTGAGCATTATGTGTGGCAAGCTTTCTGGCATGATAATGGAGAATGGAGGCAGGTACTTTACTCTTAAAGGTATAGTTCACCCAAAAATGAAAATTCTGTCATAATTTGCTCACCCTCATATAATTTTTATACCCGGAGATATTTAGCAGAATGTCTAAGGTGCTCTTTTCCATGCAATGAAAGTGAAAGGGGACCAGGGTCACATGTTCTGCTACTGTAGATAACTTTTTTGTGTTCAAGGCAAAAATGAAGTCATACAGATTTGAAATTAAATGAGGGGGTTAAATGATGACAGAATGTTCTTTTTTGGGTGGTCTATCCCTTTAAACAGAAGATCATTTCAGACTTGTGATGGTCTCCATAGCAGTTTTGGGAGGTGTTGTAAAGGTTTAACTGTCTGGAAGACCTGATTAAACAGAATAGCTCTACAACCTTCTCTATCCAAGCCATGGACTATTTTTTGTGTGCTTGTGCCTTGTGCAGGGCCTTAATCTAGTTTCAGATGTATGGTTAAAAACTAAAGGAATAGTTCACCCAAAAATGAAAATTTGCTGATAATTTACTCACCCTCAGGCCATCCAAGATGTATCTGAATTTCTGAGAATTTAAGACTTTTAGGATTTAATTTCAGGCCTCCTCCTTTAAACAATGCAAGTGAATGTACTCCATTTTTTGACGGTCCAAAATGCATATTTAGTGTGCATCAAAATAATCCACACGACTCCAGTTGACAAATAAAGTTCTTCTGAACACAAACGATTGATTATTTTTAGAAACAAAACAATACTTGTTCCGTACATCTCTGTGACGCGCGCTCATGAGAGGGATGAGTCACGTGGAGGAGGAGTCAGGAAGTGCATCATTGTTTACATTGTTTTTTTATTTATTATTATTATTATTTGGAAATGTTTTTTTTATTTTCTTATATATTGTTTTGAAATTGGTTTGGACTGTTTTGGTTTGTGAACGGTGCTTGGTCTGTGCAAGTTTCTCTTGTAAACGTCCTGACTCCACGTGACACGTGACCTTACCAGCGAGCTTATGTCATCCCTCTCATGAGCGCACGTCACAGAGATGTACGGAAGCTAACATTTGTAGTTAAAAAGTATATAAGTATTGTTTTGTTTCTAAAAATAATCAATCGTTTGCGTTCAGAAGAACTTTATTTGTCGACTGGAGTCGTGTGGATTATTTTGATGCACCCTAAATATGCATTTTGGACTGTCAAAAAAATGAGGAGGCCAGAAATGAAATCCTAAAAATCTTAAATTCTGTTTTGATGAAGAAAGAAACTCAGATACATCTTGGATGGCCTGAGGGTGAGTAAATTATAAGCAAATTTTCATTTTTGGGTGAACTATTCCTTAAGGATTCATGTTTTTTTTTATTTCTCCTCTCTTGTGTTTGAGTGTCACATTCCGAGGAATGTTAAAACTGCAATGTTACACAGGATTTAACATACTTGTATACATGGACTTGAAACTGGGTGAAAACTTTTTTCAAATGTTCTACTTTGGTGATTGTGCCATAATTTTTTTTTTCCGTGTGTGTCTAGCTCTAATGGCTAGGTGTTCAACAAGGGTAAACAGGCACCCACCTGCACTGTTAATTTATTTAAAGTTCTCAGATTTGATATTTTGTGCACTGTTCTAAAGATGATTACTGTCATTTTGCCATTTTGCTCTTGAAAACCAGTTACTTAAGGGTGGGTGCTTTGTTTTCAACCCTGTTTTGAATGCAGTATGGCTGAACCTGTACTGAACAATTACTTTTAAGTGGAAATCACAATTTTTTGTGATATACAATAGTTCATCCAAAACCTGAGCTTCATAGATCCTCTGGGCTGTAGTTATATTCCTCTTCACACAGTAGAAAGATAACTTGTCATCACAGCTGTTAATGATCTCACCTCCATGGTCAAACACATGCTGAGCCACACATTACTAATGACTTCAATGGAGACTGCAGTGATCCAGAGAAACGTGCACAAAAATCACATCAGTCTGTATAAAAGGGACTCAAATCAGAATAGTTTTTATTTAAATGTAATTTAATAATAGAAACTTGATGTGTTGTTTCGTATCTAAAGGGGCACACTTTATGGATAATACCTTCCATTTTCAGAATACAGGACTTGAAATACTAAAAAATGTTTTCTCAACATTTCAGAACTGCTTCATCTGTCAATAGGTATGTTTTGAAAATGTACTTGTTTGCCTGAGTCACATATGACATAATATTTTTCAGCCTTTTGGATACGTGTATGTAAAGGTGGCAAATCTTGTGGTGTTGCTTTAAGATAGTACAGCTGCAGTCTTGGAGAGTGACTTTATTCATAATGATAGTCTCATAAACCAGGAGAAGGGTGCTATTGCAGCCCTCAAATAAGTTGTCCAGTCTAAGAAATGGCTATAAAAAGAGTCTTTTGTTAGGTTTAATCTATAAATTAGTCAAAGCAGTATCAATAAGCCAGATTACAAAATCATTTTGTATTGAAATTGCTTTAAAAATCATCCTTTACCTTTCTTTTTTATCACTAATTCTTCTTAATGTCACGTATTGATGTGTTTGAAATTAAGGCAGCCTTAGCCAGAGTATCTTACAATTTTGTATGCCCTGGTGTAAACTAGGGGTCTGTATCATTGATATTTTCAGCGATTTGTCTCTGACTCTTAATGACATTATACAATAAATGTTATATAAAAGATAATTCTTTCGAAATGTCTTTGCTTTTCTGTCACTGGAAATAACAATGAAATCTTTATATTACTAGCAGTTGCGTTTGTTTTACCAAGCAACCACTAGATGGGGTCATACAATCACTATATACTTTGTAAATTGGCACCAGGCTGTCAAATGCTTTTAAGATTTTAGCATTTATCAGTGAATGTTCAGTTTTCAAATGCATATACTGCACAGAGTCCAAAGGTCTGAGACCACATAAAAACTTTAGGATCCCATTTAAACCTGGGCATAAACAAGTTAAAAAAATAAAATAAATTATATATATATATATATATATATAATATGTTGCAAAAGGAAGAAGGACATTTTAGATCACTCTTCAAATGGGCAAATTTGTGTGAATGAAAGTTTGTATTTCCTTGCATCCATTCTTTCTTTAGAATATTTCCAAATCATGTAGGAATAGCATGGATCATCAGGATTTGCACAAACTTGTAGAGTCCATGCCAGCCTGAGTGTAATTATACTAAAATTGTGTACTGTAGTCATTCAAATTCTGAAAAGCATCTAAATGTTTTAGGTTCAGTTATTCACTCAAATTGTTATGCTGATAATATAATTAGTAATGGATCATATATACAGGTGCATCTCAATAAATTAGAATGTCACGGAAAAGTTCATTTATTTCAGTAATTCAACTCAAATTGTGAAACTCGTTTATTAAATAAATTCAGTGCACACAGACTGAAGTAGTTTAAGTCTTTGGTTCTTTTAATTGTGATGATTTTGGCTCACATTTAACAAAAACCCACCAATTCACTATCTCAAAAAATTAGAATACATCATAAGACCAATAAAAAAAACATTTTTAGTGAATTGTTGGCCCTCTGGAAAGTATGTTCATTTACTGTATATGTACTCAATACTTGGTAGGGGCTCCTTTTGCTTTAATTACTGCCTCAATTCGGCGTGGCATGGAGGTGATCAGTTTGTGGCACTGCTGAGGTGGTATGGAAGCCCAGGTTTCTTTGACAGTGGCCTTCAGCTCATCTGCATTTTTTGGTCTCTTGTTTCTCATTTTCCTCTTGACAATACCCCATAGATTCTCTATGGGGTTCAGGTCTGGTGAGTTTGCTGGCCAGTCAAACACACCAACACCATGGTCATTTAACCAACTTTTGGTGCTTTTGGCAGTGTGGGCAGGTGCCAAATCCTGCTGGAAAATGAAATCAGCATCTTTAAAAAGCTGGTCAGCAGAAGGAAGCATAAAGTGCTCCAAAATTTCTTGGTAAACGGGTGCAGTGACTTTGGTTTTCAAAAAACACAATGGACCAACACCAGCAGATGACATTGCACCCCAAATCATCACGGACTGTGGAAACTTAACACTGGACTTCAAGCAACTTGGGCTATGAGCTTCTCCACCCTTCCTCCAGACTCTAGGAACTTGGTTTCCAAATGAAATACAAAACTTGCTCTCATCTGAAAAGAGGACTTTGGAACACTGGGCAACAGTCCAGTTCTTCTTCTCCTTAGCCCAGGTAAGACGCCTCTGATGTTGTCTGTGGTTCAGGAGTGGCTTAACAAGAGGAATACGACAACTGTAGCCAAATTCCTTGACACGTCTGTGTGTGGTGGCTCTTGATGCCTTGACCCCAGCCTCAGTTCACCCAAATTCTTGAATCGATTTTGCTTGACAATCCTCATACGGCTGTGGTTCTCTCGGTTGGTTGTGCATTTTTTTCTTCCACACTTTTTCCTTCCACTCAACTTTCTGTTAACATGCTTGGATACAGCACTCTGTGAACAGCCAGCTTCTTTGGCAATGAATGTTTGTGGCTTACCCTCCTTGTGAAGGGTGTCAATGATTGTCTTCTGGACAACTGTCAGATCAGCAGTCTTCCCCATGATTGTGTAGCCTAGTGAACCAAACTGAGAGACCATTTTGAAGGCTCAGGAAACCTTTGCAGGTGTTTTGAGCTGATTAGCTGATTGGCATGTCACCATATTCTAATTTTTTGAGATAGTGAATTGGTGGGTTTTTGTTAAATGTGAGCCAAAATCATCACAATTAAAAGAACCAAAGACTTAAACTACTTCAGTCTGTGTGCATTGAATTTATTTAATACACGAGTTTCACAATATGAGTTGAATTATTGAAATAAATGAACTTTTCCACGACATTCTAATTTATTGAGATGCACCTGTATATATATATGAGAAACAGATCAATATTTAAGTCAATTTTTACTATAAATTCTCATCCCTGCTCAATCAATCTCCATTTTAACGTTCACTTTCTTCTTCTTTTGTTTTTGGTGATTCACATTCTTCATGCATATCGCCATCTACTGGCTGGGAGAAGAATTTCTAGCAAAAATAGACTTAAATATTGATCTGTTTCTCACCCACATCTATCATATCACTTCTGAAGTCATGGATTTAACCACTGGAGTAATATGGATTACTTTTGTGCTGCATTTATGTGCTTTTTAGAGCATAAAAATTTTAGCATCCATTCACTTGTATGGACCAACAGAGCTGAAAATATTTTTCTAAAAATCTTAATTTGTGTTCTGTTGAAGAAAGAAAGTCATACACATCTGGGATGGCATGAGGGTGAGTAAATGATAAGAGAATTTTCATTTTTGATTGAACTATTCCTTTAAGTAGCACATGGGGGGCCACATTGTCCTCCTTTTGAGATACAAAGTCCCGCATTGATTTAGTTCTTGTATCTTTTAAGACCAGCAATAGTTGTATTCTCATTCTCATGCATGATGCACAATTTTCTGAAGTTTGTGATTGGTGAAATATGTTCTGCCTGAAGTATTGCTCTACAAAGGTTGATACTTTTCTATCAGGCATTAGAAAAAAACTTGATAAAAGCTAAGCATAATTATAAAATATTTTATCATCTCTACATTCCTGGTAATTTATTATACCAATTAACACACTCTCTACATCAGGGGTCAGTATTATTAAAAAACTAACAATATTATTAAAAAAATATTATTAAAAATTTCACTGTTTTTTATATTACATTAATACTTTTAAAGCTACTCAAGTTATTTAGCCAAAAGTAGTGTGGTTTTCTCGTTTCCTTGTTATTGTTACATGTAACATTTAAGTAACATGTACACTTCAAGTATGACATTTTGATGCAAATACACTTTTTGTCCCACTGTTTACGTTCACTTTAGACCAAACCTACTGCGTTTACATTAATGCCTCACCAAGACGGGCATTGGTGGAATTATGAAGTGTATATGACCGTTTAGGCACGAACACGCATTAGTGCACAAACATTAGCCACCTGTCAATCAAACAGCACACAGCTACAGACGTCAGGAAATAAAAAGTACATCTTTTATATTTCATCTAGATCAACCAACCAGTGGTTGTCTTGCTATCGCGATTGATGTAATGAACACCCCTGTTCTAGATGTAGAACATACGCTAAGTATAGAAAATTACTCAGAAGTTTATCATCGATATCGAGGACATCTCTTTTTTTTTTTTTTTTTAGATAAACATCAAGATTGTTTTATCGCCCAGCCCTATTGATAACATTGCCTTAATCTCTCACACCAACTCAATAATCTCAGTGATAGATAGCTTAATTTCAGGCTACATTATAGACACACAGAATCTAGTAAGCAGAAATATGAAATTTACCTCGATATGTTTCTTAAAATTAGAGGCAGGATTAATGCTGATATCTGGCTTGAGCAAGTTAAACTCACATGACACAATCATGCAATTAGCTTTTTCACTGCAAAAAGCCCTTTCAGGTGCGGCCGTGATGTTCAGGTGTTGAAATGTGTTTGAGGCATCCTCCACATCCATAGTTGGTGCCAGATCTACAGCTGCCATTACATTTTTTACGTGTGAATTGATTTGATGGGAGTCACAGCCAATCATGTTGATAGATAAAAATAAAATCAGGACAAGGAAGTAGCGAACACAGACGGTGGGAAAATAGCACATTAAAAGAACAGTTACAGAACTTAAAATTCACTCAAGTAAAAGTATAACTTTTTTAATCTACTTAAAAAAGTACAATTCCTGGGAAAAACTACTTAATTACAGTAACGTGAGTATTTGTAATTCATTACTTTACACCCCTGTACTTAATATACTAAATATATTTATTATAAATGTATAATAATGTTGTGCTTAGACAAGTTCATTTGTGGATTTTTTTTCAAAACTTAATCACATCAACAAGAGAGTCGCTCAAGTCTTAAAGAAATACTCTGAAATGTCAAAGTGACTTGAGACTTTTAAGATGCAGCATTCCTGCACCATGTCAAAGATACTCTGTTTCTGAGCATGTCCTTGTGATGCAGCTCAAATTGAACATCAAAGCCCATTACAAACAGGCAGGAAAGCAGCATGGTAAGCTAAATTGATCCATCACCTGGCTTCAACTCCCCTGTCTTTCTGAGTGAGGATGACAGCCATTTTGTAGTTAATAAGTCATTAAAAGAACCTGCTGCTCATGCTATGCTGACAATGTAAGAGTATGTGTTTGGAAGGAACCTGGATAGGACATCAGAGTGTGCTGATAAAATCCCCATGATGTGGTGAGCAGACAGTTGGGTTGGTGTGTCAAAATGGTAGCAATTAGTTTGGGATGAAATCAATGTAATCTCCACACTGCCAGTCAAAGATGGAGGGTGTTGAAGAGATGATGCAGGGGCACTCTGCGGCCCTCTGTCTACCAGCAGAGATCATGCCAGTCACCGCCAGTCAAACAAACGCCCCTGTGTTTCTATAGAAACCAACCCCTGATAGGTAAGAGGCGAAATAAAACTTACTAGTACACAGATATACCGTCAAATGGCGTGTGCAAAAGAGTAAAGGTAAACATGTCAGAGCCAGGTATTTCAGTCTCAAGGTGCGTTCGGTAATAAAACAAACGCAAAGAGCTAGCCTCCGCAGAGAGGGGGATTACTGTGAGAGGGAGCTGGTTTTGTCCCCTCTGAGGTGGCAAGAGAAGACACCATAATCCTAACCTCTCAAGCCTCATGTGCCGTGAAGAGCTAATACATTATCGGGGGAAAAAAGTTACTGAAGAAATTTATGTTACTCTTCACATTTAATCAACTGCTGGGTGTTTGCAGGGATTAAATGGCACCGTTTATTTAAAAAAAAAAAATGGTGGCTTGGTTATCATCCATTCCATTTCTTGAATGCTCCGGTCCAGTATTTGTTTGACCCATTTCACACATTCTGTGTCCATTTAACAAATGTGCACTTGCTCAAAACACCTGTCATATTCATTGCATTTGCTGTGTCCCAATATGCATACTTCTCTACTATGTAGTATGCCATAAACAGTATGCTAATGAACTAATATGTACAAATCCTCAGTTTTCATAAAACAGTAAATAAAGCTTGATTTTACACAACAAATCATAAAATACTCGGATGACCTACTAATTCTGGTGAAATTCTGAAGTGTGCATTGACACGACACTTAACTATCCCATAATCCCTTGAGAGCTAAGGAGACATCTTGTTCAAATGCTGAATAAACAAAAAAGAAAACGGTGGATAATTGCGAGTTGGGTGGTTCTTTTCAACTGCAAGTGCTATATATACAGAAAAAGTTGTTCCTTGTACTTAATTTATGCTTTTTTAACAAAAAAGTTTTTTTTGTTATTATTTCATATATTTGAGGCACAGGACAATGCCCACATTCCCAGTTCAAGAATGTCCAGAATCTATTCATACTCACCTGCATACCTAAAGAATGTTGCAGACTCTGGTAGAGGCAACATAAGAAAAGAAAAATAAGACCCTCCATTAACTCTATAATAGCATCTCATAACAATGCAATATTTGAAAGCTTGAGCCACAATTAAAAATGTTTACATGGCATTGCATTTTAAAGCGAAATATCCAATCAAGTGACATTTATTTTTAAGAACTGTAGTTACTCTAGTGTGCACAAAATCACAAGTTAAGAGTGAAAGAAAAACCTTTTGTAGAGTCCTTGACCAGCCTCTTCATGAGAGCAAAAGGGGATCATGTAAGAGGAAATAAAATGAGTCACCATTTAAATGAACTCTTGCACAACATGAAGGTGGAACTAGAAAAATGGCTTGCCAATGATTTTATTCCCCAGCACATCAGGTTCACAAGCAGCTGTGGAAGAAAAAAACACCTCATTTCAGACAAGACACAACACCTGATCCTGATGAATAAAGCTCTTACACAGTAACAGTGTCTGCCTGCACAAGTACTGCATTACCTACAAGGACAGCACAATGCTGCCTTTAAGTGTGGAACCAGTATAAATAAAATAATGGAAGAAGCTAAATTCCTAGTACAGCATTCCTTTCCCTGGCTTATGTAGACTCAAAAAGGAGACATATTTATTATGGCAGGTATTTGAGTGAACGTTGCTGATAAGGATGGCTTCACATGTGACTTTTATTCTCTACAAACCTGCAAAGATCAGCAGTCTCACTGCTTTTTTCCTGCCTGTGCATTGACATCTGAGTTTCTGAAAAAACACCTGAAATCAGCCGGTAAAAGAAGAAACAGTCTGGCTGTCATAAAAGACTTTTACTAAAAGGCCAACTGCTGCTTACATCGAGTTCATATCTTTATTGCATGATATTTAGGGGTTTGTATTCCTCATATAGAGTTGCTTTAACACAATGCAGAATGATACCAGGGATTGTGCTGGACTATTGGAAAGAAACGACATGACATAGGCTAGTGTTATTGCATTATGCTGAATTATCCTCAGAAAATTACATTTAAGAAACAGGACATGCTATATGGAACTTTATTTTTTTTATCATTATTTTAGGTGGAACAGTGAAATATATTTTATTTTGTTTCTCTTACTCTTCTCCCAGAGTGCACAGTGCAGTTCTTATCCTATATTATCAGTCAACGGGATATATAAGCAGCACCATAGTACTATGAGTTACACACTTGATCAGATCAGACATTTAACAAAGAAAACATGACTGAATAATGCATTTAATATATTGTAACACAGTTCAATGTAAAGGAGGAGGCGAGAACTGGCTTGATAACATAAACGATACTTTAATAAGCAACTTAACCAAAAAGACAAACACACACACAGGTGTCGAACAGCTGTCCGCAACTCTCTCTCTCTGTCGCACTGCCGTCTCCGGTCGGCCTTATCCCTCTCAGGCTTAATCAGCCTAATTAGGGGCCGGGCGTGCGGAATCACGACCTGGCCCCGCCCTCCACCCTGCCACGTTCCTCCCTTGTTCTCTCAGGCCAGAGAGCCCCCGGCATGACGTAAATCCCCCCCCCCCCCCCCCGCCTTTCCCTGGGGGGAGGCGTGCCTTTTCGGCCCCGTCTGCCGGCAGGCCATCTCCACCTTCCTGGAACTGGGAGGGGACAAGGGGAGATAAAACAACAACAAAAACACGGTACATACACACCGTATGATGATACCAACTTAAAATATAATAAAAATAATATTTAAAAAGAGAGGGAAAGGCCAACGTGGAGCGGCAGCGGGAGAGAGAGAGTGGAGAGAGAGAGAGAAAAGAAAGAAAAAAATTATTTACTCGCCGGTTCTCCGATACGCAGTAGCTTGTTCCTCGGCCACTCCTCCACCCTCTGGTAGACGACAGCCACGCCTCCCTGGGCGGATCGGAGGCAGTCCTCCGGCCCCTGGCGGACGGAATGCACTGCCGAGTTTTCGGTGGATGGTAGGGGTCTCCCCCGCCCCTGGCAGCGGTCCTCCCGCTCCAGGCGGTCGGCCAGGAGCCCCTCCCTGCTTGCGGTCGGTGGTCTCAGACCCTGCCGCATTTCAGCGTCTGGTATGTGTCTCCTCCGCCCCTGGCAGCGGCCCTGAACGCTCCAGGCAGTTGGTTAGGAGCCCCTCCTCCCCTCATGGTCGGCGGCCATTCCTCCGTTCTCAGGCGGCTGGGCTACTCCATCCCCCAGCGGATAGCCGCGGCTGCTCTGTTGGGGTGGATGGTAGTGGCGAGGACTCTACTACGGCGCATCCCTCCTCCTTCCCGGATTTTGGCACCAGTGTAACACAGTTCAATGGAAAGGAGGAGGCGAGAACTGGCTTGATAACATAAACGATACTTTAATGAGAAACTTAACCAAAAAGACAAACACACACACACAGGTGTCAGACAGCTGTCCGTAACTCTCTCTCTGTCGCACTGCCGTCTCCGGTCGGCCTTATCCCTCTCAGGCTTAATCAGCCTAATTAGGGGCTGGGTGTGCGGAATCACGACCCGGCCCCGCCCTCCGCCCTCCCACATATATCTATATCCATTACAAATCCCTTTTTTCACATTTTCAACTCCAACATCTTGGCTCCATTCTGGTATGTAACCCACATTTTTCACGATCTATTCAGACATTTTTCCCCCTCTTTGAATGTCCCTTTTCACTTGAAAATGCGTTTCAAAGTTTCAAAAAAATTTTTTAACAGTTACACTTCACATTAAGGTTTCCTTTGTTATGTTTTTTTTAAAAGGTCCATCAAATGACTAATAATTAATTTACAAATGCATTATAAATCATCAACATGCAGAAAATGGGCATTTTGTTTTAGAACACTTGTCACATAGGGAGCATTCTTAACTTGCATATGATAAATGCTTAATAACAGAAGCTGCTTATGTAGGCTACCATTTTAATCAAAAACAAAAAAGACGATTCATGATTTATGTCATGATGCAGTAAAATAGACTCTAGAGCAAAAACCCGGAAGACAATTAACTTTTTTCAAGCCATAGGTTCCCATTAGATTTTTCTAGTGGTTATGAGTAAAATAAGGTCTGTAGTAACCATTACTTGAAGATACTTGGATATTTTGTTTCACAACATAAATGACACACAGTCTTACACCAAACGTGAATTCTGAAGCCATCATGTGTGTGTGTGTGTTTTAAATGTGTTGCTAACAAGTTGCTACAGTATGGACTACAACAGTCTTCCATTTTGTCAGGCATATACACTCACAGTTACCTTGTGGTAGTTGTAGTCTTTAATTAGCAACTTGTTAGCAATACGGTGGCTTCAAAATTCACGTTTGAGGTATGACTGTGTGTAAATTATGTTGTGGAACAAATCGTATCTTCAAGTAATGGTTACCACAGACCTTATTATGCTCATAAAAACCCCATTGTAAAATCCCATTGCAAATTCCAGAGGGAGCTCATGGCAAATTAGCCTTCCGATTTTGCATACAAATTGACATCATGGCTGAACAAATGCTTCTTACCCAATGTCATATGCGATAACATTTTCTTCATGATCATCTACAGCATATACTGTATCATATAGTGAATCCTGCTGACCATTAAATCATAAAGAACTTTATGTACAAAGATTTCTAATTATGGTAACACAATAAAGGGATAGTTCACCCAAAAATGAAAATTCTCTCATCATTTACTCAACCTCATGCCATACCAGATGTGTATGACTGCCTTACATCTGCTGAACTCAAATGAAGATTTTTAGAAGAATTTCTCAGCTCTTTTGGTCCAGTGCAAGTGAATAGTTGCCTAATTTTTAAGAAATCAGCATAAAGTAATCCATAAGACTCCAGTGGTTAAATTAATATCTTCAGAAGCGATATGAAAGGTGTGGGTGAGAAACAGATCACTTTCACATTCTTTTTTTGGGGTTTTTGGTGATTCACATTCTTCATGCATACAGCCCCCTACTGGGTAGAGAGAAGAATTTCAAGCAAAACATTTACTTAAATATTCATCTGTTTCTCACCCACACCACATAATATGGATTAAAACACTGGAGTGATATGGATTACTTTTATGATGACTTTATGTGCTTTTTGGACCATCAAAATGTTGTATTTTATGGACCTTCAGAGCTGAAATATTCTTCTAAAAATCATAATTTATGTTCTGCAGAAGAAAGAATGTCATACACATCTGTGATGGCATGAGGGTGAATAAATGATGAGAGAATATTCATTTGTGGATGAACTATCCCTTTAAGACACATTCATGAGTTCCTATTGTTGAATAAAAATGTTGGTAAGCATTTATGACATATGAGATACAATGGCTCACTATTTGGATTGCATGAAAGTTGCTCTTTTTATTGCTTGTTGTTTTAAATGCATATAAATGATTTATTACGCATTTGTAAATGAATTATTAGTTATTAACAAACCCCTTTCTAAGCCCTTAACAAAGGGAACAATAGTGTAAGTGTTAACCACGTCTTTGTTGTACTATTTTGGACACACGTAAAACATTGTATGAACAAACAGCATCAGATGTTAGTAGTGGAATAGATCCAAACTGCTGTGAAACACCTGGCAGTGGATCAACACAGAGGCTGATGAACACTCACATTTGTCCAAGAGCCAGAGTGGCATTTTTGCTCCGACTGATGAAAACATGCTCGTCTATTCTCATCAGTGCCCCAAATGAGCTTCCAATATTCTTTTGACTGAGTATCGTCATGGAGACAGACCTGCTGGCAGCCAATAGGTTTCATTGCGAGGGAAACGCAGTCTTCATTCCCTAATCAGGTTACTCTCATCAGTCAAACTCGTTTGCTTTGTTTTTGCCAGAATGGAAAAGCAATGTAAAATTAAGTAAACATACAAAACAAACAATAAAAAAACAGGGCAGCAGGTAAATATTTTCATTGTCTGATTATGAAAACTTTAAAAATATGACATGTACAAGAGTAGTTAATTGACATAAAATATGTTTGGGAAGTCAAGGCTAAACTTCATCAAAAACTATTTTAAACAATTGTGTTATCCTTTATAAATTCTATGCATGCAGTTTTTATGACATCATATTAATTGAGAGTATTTAACTTTGAGAAACTAATGTCACCTTAGGATCACTTCAAATGGATGCAAAAAAAAAAACAAACAAACAACAAAAAAAATTGATTAATATATATATATATATATATATATATATATATATATATATATATATATATATATATATATATATATATACACACACACACACACACACACACACATATATATATATATATATATATATATATATATATATATATATATATATATATATATATTTATATAAAACAAAAAACAAAAAAATGTTTTTTTAAAGAAATGATGACCAGCCACAGACATGTTTTACGTCCATAACCCACAACTGCATAATAGTCTCCCCATTACTATGTTTCAGTCAGGAAGCATGTCATTTCAGTCATGCTGTGAGGAGAGACCTATATTTCTCCCTGGTCCTCTGCATTACTCCATAGAGGTTAAGCTTCTCAAAAGGTGCTGTGAAGAGGATTCTGTGCACACTACTGGGATGTGGCAACCAACTATGTGAGGCTTCTCTGTGCGAACAGATCTATAAATATTGCATACCCTAAGACATCTGAGAAATGTGTCTCTCAACCAGCTCAGATGAACAAAGTCTCTTTTAATATAGCAGGACATCATTTGTTCCTGTGTGTAAGATTATGTGCAAGGACACAAGACACATGCATGCCTTCTGAGCTTAAATGTGAACGTAAGTGCATGCTGTGTAGTGTACATGAGTGTTATGTGTATGCATACTTCTGCGTGCTAAGAGAGAATTTTGTCAGCCTGCTTTTCATTACTGCAAAGCCCCAGAATGATGTCTTGCATACACTGTACATCCCATGGAGTGTAAGCTTGAGATTAAACCCCATTGGCTGCTCACTTATGCTGAAATGTTGATCTACTGCTGTGGACGCCTGCACACGAATGGCAGATCTACACAGGCAGCCTATAGCCCCGCAGCACTAACAGATTGCAGATGTAATTTAGTAACAAAGGGGACTTATAGATTTGTGAATCACACAGAGTGACAGCTGCGGCTGCCTGCACTGAGTTTGGCTGATGCTCTGTTTTAATGCATATTATTTACATAAATTTCCCCTTTTTGCAACGTTTGGCTTCACTCAGCTCAGTGCATTAATCATTGATCTCTAAAGTTAGGGAATACGCAAGAAACTAAATAAAGCTTTATGTTGCTCTTTAGTGGAACTATAAAACTGCAAAAGCCATGTCCCTTGTTGGTGCTCCATAATCGTGACAAATTCTATGAATACATGAGGTGGGAAAACAGCTCCAAGCTATGATTGACTGATGTGTCTGCTGTGTGTTTTGCTCAGGCACCTAAAGCAGGTTAAGTGTTTCATCAAACCACATAGGTGCAATAACATTAATATTGACAATGAAAATGATTTTAGCCAAACATCATCTTTGGCCCCTAAATGAGAGTCTGTTTGGAAATAATTTGATTAGCTCCTTTACTTGTTGCTACAGTGCAAATATACATTCTTAAAACATTGCCCAAACGTTACATTGTGCTTGTGGTAATGTGAAAATGTCCAGTTTTCTGAATGTGAGTGAAACATTATTTAAGTTTTGCTGAACATTTAATTTGCCAACTTGTTTATCTGTTTCACTCTCAGAAACATAAGAAATCTAGTTTAAAGGATGTGAAAAACTTTGCATTAATAACTCCTAATATTCTCCTAACTTTGTGAGAATGTTTATGGAGTGTTAACAACATCATAAGGATGTTTCTTTAATGTTATTTTAACAATGTTGGTTTGTTCATTTGTTCTTAACCTTTACATAACATTAGCCAAAGTTGTTGGAGCGTTCCTGTTTACAAAAATCTTGAGTTCTGGCAAACTAGCCGCAAACTTGCCACAAATTTGCCACTCGTTATTTTCACATACATATGAGCTTGTGATTCGCCGCAAATGTGGGCCAGAAGTTTGCAGCTCTTCACCAGTGGTGATAAACCTACAGCAAACCTTTGGCAACAATGGACAATTTTCCGCAAGTTTGCTGCAAAGCTCATTTGCCATGAACTCTCGATTTTTGTAAAGGGGAGGCCAAGACTTTGCTGCAATTGGATTGGTTACAAGAGAGAACTGACCAAATTATAAATGTTTCCTTTGGTTATTAGGGCTATGCTTAGCATGTGAATTACCTGTCCTGGTTCACTAAGAACATGATGTTTGGTAATCTGCTTAAAAAACATAACTATAAATCTACAGTAAGTGTAGTTTGTTTGCACAACCAGAGTGACGATACCTAGTATGAGATGTGGCAACAATTTAGAATTCAGTCTCTCCAGAAAATAATGTTAATGTGTTAATGATTAAAATAGACTGAAAGGAATAATCCTGTTTTTATTGGTTACAGAAAGTATACATTTAAAGATTCTTCAAGGTCTGTGATGAAAATTAATGGCCATATGGAAGTGTTTTTAAATGCATTTAGATCTTAAATTTATATGAACACACATAGAGAGAGAGAGAGAGAGAGAGAGAGAGAGAGAGAGAGAGAGAGAGAGAGAGAGAGAGAGAGAGAGAGAGAGAGCATTCTCACATTCATCCCCTGTAATTTATTAAGACACCTGTTGCAAAAGCACTAATGATCTTAATGATATTAAGGTGCAATTATTATGCATTTAATTACCACTTGCACTACTGCAATGATGATCATCACAGCTGTGACCTGCTACATATTTAAAATTCATTTTCATTAACAGAATTGGAGCATTTTACAATAAAAGGGCAAAACAGGAAAACTCATAAATACCACATTAAATAGTAACTAATCTGAGATGTTTGCCAACTCATCAGTTATCACTTTGTCACTCTATCTTGGACCAAATACACAAACATCATTGCATTGCTTTTTCTTTCTTTCTTTACGTTTTATTTATGGGCTTTTTCATGCCTTTAGTTATTAGGAAGGTACAGAGAGAGGGAATGGGTTTGGAAAACGTCACAGGCCTAATTCAAACCTGCATCCTCAGGAGCACTGCAGCTCCAATGTGTCTACAGCTTGTGCACTAAGCAAGGCGTCACAGCTCTGACAAACGTTTCTCTTCTAGGATCGAGTGATTTGTCTTTTCTGTTTGTAAAAAGTGTTTTAAAGAAGTTAAAGTTGTGGTGTGTGCCTCTAGACTTGTATGTCAGTTGACTGCATGGTCACCAGGATCAGTTAGATCTTAAATGGTTCATGAATTAGAAAATCAAACTTACCATGATATCTTGACATATAAGAGTTTATTGCATTATAAAAACATACTGTACATTTCAGAACTGAAAACTTCTTCATTAGTCCAAAAAAAGGCTTTATTGAAATCAAGGTGCCAAAATTACCTGTTCTCTACTTCCTCCTCACTAATATGCAGTGTTGGGAGGGTTACTTTTGAAATGTATTCCACTAAAGATTACAGAATACATGCTGTAAAATGTAATTTGTAATGTATTTCGTTAGATTACTCAAGGTCAGTAACGTATTCTAAATACTTTGGATTACTTCTTCAGCACTGGTAGATTTTTTCACTTGTTTTGACTATAAAAACTCTGCCAGTACAGTAAGACAAAATACACATGTTAAAAATACATTCTCTGAAAAACCTAAATATCTTATGCAGTGTTGTTTCTAAAACAAGGTACAGTTGTGCTC
Source organism: Myxocyprinus asiaticus (assembly GCF_019703515.2). NCBI lineage: Eukaryota > Metazoa > Chordata > Actinopteri > Cypriniformes > Catostomidae > Myxocyprinus > Myxocyprinus asiaticus. Next base: position 26,904,881 of record NC_059370.1, on the reverse strand, counting down.
AAACGTTTGCATACCCTGGCAGAAATTGTGAAATTTTGGCATTTATTTTGAAAATATGACTGATCATGCAAAAAAACTGTCTTTATTTAAGGATAGTGATCATATGAAGCCATTTATCATCACGTAGTTGTTTGGCTCCATTTTAAATCATAATGATTACAGAAATCTCCCAAATGGCCCTGATCAAAAGTTTACATACCCTTGAATGTTTGGCCTTGTTACAGACACACAAGGTGACACACACAGGTTTAAATGGCAATTAAAGGTTAATTTCCCACACCTGTGTCTTTTTAAATTGCAATTTGTGCCTGTGTATAAACAGTCAATGAGTTTGTTAGCTCTCATATGGATGCACTGAGCAGGCTAGATACTGAGCCATGGGGAGCAGAAAAGAACTGTCAAAAGACCTTCGTAACAAGGAAATGGAACTTTATAAAGATGGAAAAGGATATAAAAAGATATCCAAAGCCTTGAAAATGCCAGTCAGTACTGTTCAATCACTTATTAAGAAGTGGAAAATTCAGGGATCTCTTGATACCAAGCCAAGGTCAGGTAGACCAAGAAAGATTTTAACCACAACTGCCAGAAGAATTGTTCAGGATACAAAGAAAAACCCACAGGTAACCTCAGGAGAAATACAGGCTGCTCTGGAAAAAGACGGTGTGGTTGTTTCAAGGAGCACAATACAACAATACTTGAACAAAAATGAGCTGCATGGTTGAGTTGCCAGAAAGAAGCCTTTACTGCACCAATGCCACAAAAAAGCCTGGTTACAATATGCCCGACAACACCTTGACACATCTCACAGCTTCTGGCATACTGTAATTTGGAGTGACGAGACAAAAATAGAGCTTTATGGTCACAACCATAAGTGCTATGTTTGGAGAGGGGTCAACAAGGCCTATAGTGAAAAGAATACCATCCCCACTGTGAAGCATGGTGGTGGTTCACTGATGTTTTGGGGATGTGTGAGCTCTAAAGGCACGGGGAATCTTGTGAAAATTGATGGCATGATGAATGCAGCATGTTATCAGAAAATACTGGCAGACAATTTGCATTCTTCTGCACGAAAGCTGCGCATGGGACGCACTTGGACTTTCCAGCACGACAATGAGCCTAAGCACAAGGCCAAGTTGACCCTTCAGTGGTTACAGCAGAAAAAGGTGAAGGTTCTGGAGTGGCCATCACAGTCTCCTGACCTTAATATCATCGAGCCACTCTGGGTTCATGCAAGACGACCAAAGACTTTGCATGACCTGGAGGCATTTTGCCAAGACGAATGGGCAGTTATACCACCTGCAAGAATTTGGGGCATCATAGTCAACTATTACAAAAGACTGCACGCTGTCATTGATGCTAAAGGGGGCAATACACAGTATTAAGAACTAAGGGTATGCAGACTTTTAAACAGGGGCCATTTCGTTTTTTTCTTTGTTGCCATGTTTTGTTTTATGATTGTGCCATTCTGTTATAACCTACAGCTGAATATGAATCTCATAAGAAATAAAAGAAATGTGTTTTGCCTGCTCACTCATGTTTTCTTTAAAATGGTACATGTATTACCAATTCTCCAAGGGTATGCAAACTTTTGAGCACAACTGTAAATCAAATTGATCTTGTTTTAAGGATTTTTAGATATTTCTACAGGAAAACAATACAAAAATGATGATCAAGAATACAATTTTTGCCCTAATATCAAAGGTCTTACTAGAAAAAAAGAAATTATGATCCAACGTGAATTTTCTTGATAAAAAAATACGATCATGCCTAGTAACATGCATGTAAAATGGCCAGAAATAGCATTTTAGCTAAACGTAAAGCTGACAATTTATACAAGGTTTATTTCTATTTCTTCTGCTCCAAACTTATTTCAAACTTACTTCTCCGTCTGCTCGTATGAATGTAACACATCATAAGAAAGTGTTTCACCGCTGTTCAAATACACTTTGGACTGCATCATTTATATGTATAAATTTTTCCATCTGAAAGGATTAAATATTAAATGAAACAAATGACAATAAAATGCAAAGTAATCTCTTCAGTAATCAAAATACTTTTTGAATGTAACTGTATTCTAAATACCAGTGATTTAAATTGTAACTGTAGTGGAATACAGTTACTTATATTTGGTATTATATTTGGTATTTTATATACATATTCCCATTACAAGTATTTTGTTACTCCCCAACCCTGCTAATACGTCATAGTGAGGTGTTACATCAGCACAGGCCAACCTCTGCATAAACAGATCAATGCCTACTTTATTGTCGATACTGCTTAGGCCCGCCCACGGGTCTTGTGGTTAGAGTAGAGCAGTGAGATTATTTTTGGAGCAACAGGAGGTATCACGATGGCCATGAAGAAGTCAAGACGTTGTGCAGTGCCAGGTTGTGGGAAACTAGATTTCTTGCATTTGCTTCGCAAGGATCCCAACATTAAGAAAGAGTGGCTGACGTTTATTTTTAATGAAGTCCTGGATTGCGTCAGTAAGAACGTGTTTGTTTGCTCGCTTCATTTTACCGATGATTCTTTCACAAACAAGACACAGTTCGAAGCAGGCTTTGCAGAGAGACTTAAATTAAAAGTTGATGCAGTGCCAACTACATTGGACCCGACAGTGATGTCGCAACAAACAAGTGTAAGTATCCATGTTAACTGTTTTGCTTCGTATGTTACAGACTGTTAGATGTGTACTGAGTATTTGATTTGATCCTAGTGATTTTAGAAACTTGTGTATTAGTTTTAATGTACAGGGATCTCTAAGCAGCATATATTTTCTTGTTCTGTTGGCATGATGGCACAGTTGCCACAGATGCACCTAAACAGTGTTGATATCAATATATTTAGACAATCTCCTTTTTCATGAAAACATGACTCACTGTAATGAACAACGTATGCGTTTGTCACTACACTGAATATATGATTAAAGATGATTATATGACGAACGACAGTGTGCCAAACACCGGTGAATGTATCCTGTATACGTTTACATGCTGCATGGTAAGTGTATCCTTTCACAGTTATAAATGTGATAGCACCATGTATTTACACTTTATTTGGTACTGTCATGCGTTACTCAGCATTTGTAAAACACAGAAATGTTTCACCGTTGGAAAATGCCCCAACTATGTAACAAGATACACACCGTTGTGTCACGTCTTGGTTTAAACAAACAATAAAAGTAATACCTATTACACAAATAGACAAGTAAATTACAGTGATTACTTACCACTCTGTCACAGACTGCAGTATCCATGGTATTTTTGGAGGGGATTAATTTTCTTCAAATTCGGGATCAGACTCTGGCTCAAACATGTATGGATGAATTCCTCCTGTTGTCATTTTTTTAACCATCCGAAGTTTTCAAAACAACCCCACATATGCGTAATGGCGGGGGTGTTTACACTTATCCACATGCAAAGATGTTACCCAGTCACAGCAGTGGGCATTTACACTGAAGTCTTCAATAACACATGCCCCAAAAAACAGGGCGTTTGAATCAGAGGCACAAAAACTGGATAGAAAATGACCAATTATTCCTAAATTATGACTACTTTTAATGAAAATAATCACACTAACATAAGTGGACCTCAAGGAACATTATAAAATAAAACAAAAATCCAATTCATGACACCTTTAAGACATATGATGCTTTTGAGGCTTTAAGGTTTATACTTGAAACTTGCCCCTGCTTGAGTTCAACCATTTCTAATCGCTATAAGCACAAGTGGCAGATGCCTTTGATACTCTTTTAAATCTAAAAAACAGTTTAAAAAGAATACATTTAATAAAAGATGCATCTATAATTATGCCATTAAAGCAATATATAATTAGAGAGCTAGATACATGAATTAATAAATAGTCGTTATTTATCAAGTTTATGTCATGAAAAAAAGGGCATGTTCCAGAAATGTCCATTTCCCCTATTTCAAAAGAAAACTTGCAGGTTTATTAGAACTGGTGGCCTGTGATTGCCTTTTAATGAGAGAATGACTGGGAGAGAGAGATAAGTAAAGTTCTTACTAAGAGGTCCTTGGTGGGATTAGAATAATCATCAAAAATGCCATGTCTTTAAAAAATCCACAATAGGACATGACGGCCCTGCACACTTCCCCTCTTTGCAGCCAGCCTATTTGCATTACAGTGCAATGGTCCATTGGATGCTTTTATTTATTTATTTTTTTGCTCTTTAAAGAGCCACCAGGCCATAGATTGAGGTGGCAAAAAAGAACATTGTCCCTGCAAAGAGAGCGAGCGAGAGAGGAAAGAAACTCAATTAAAATGTCACAACTGCTTGACAAGATTAATTATCAGTTTAGTCAGGAATCCTACTTAATACACCTTTGTGATGTGTTGATTTAGTGGTTGCCTCAATGGTTCCTCAAAATACAAATGACTGGCATGTTAAATGACCACTATATTACGTATTTTTTATTATATTTTTTTTACAAACAACAGAAAGAGGTTTTATCATTGTAGATCATCACAGTATTTTTAACCACAATACTAACAGTAGCACTTTGCTTTAACAGTGTCAATGGAATAAACCAATGCTGCCTGTGTTCAATAGACTTATTTTTCACATTACTGTTTGCTGAGGGTGATAACACCTTTAAAGGACAGGTGGACCTCTGCCAGCTCAGAAAAGCAAGTCTGAAGTGAGCAGTGAGTTTGTGTAGTTTAGGACCACCCAGTGGCTGTCTAATGGAACTTGTGCTCACTTCTCATTGCTCAACATGCTTTTAAGTGTTTTTTTTTTTGTTTTTTTCTCTGGGATCAAAGAGTCGAAAACTTGTTTTGCTAGACGTGCTACTCTATACCTCAGAGCACTGGACTGTCAATCATTTGGGAAAATCTTCCTTGAGAGATTTATAATGGAGCCGCCCCCCCCCCCATTGTACTAATAATACAACAATGCATTCAAGGGATCATATTCCTACTCAGTCATATTCTTCTCATTATTCATTTCTGCCGAACCACAGAAATTCATCTCTGCCAATTTGGAGTCGTTTTGGAGCACATCTCAGTCAACAAGCCCAACCTTCAGTGAGAGCAGATTATGTTTCTCTGCCATAAAGCATTCTGACATTCAGAATGATATTAAAATTCAATGGACTCAGATCAAGGTTCACCAATCATTCTTGCAGGTGCTTAATCCATTATTCAAGGTTAGAGATGCTGTTTACTAAAATGAAAATGGGCTGCATTTATTATACATTCACATTACAGTCACAGCACAAGTGGCGCTTTCTGTTTGTTAGAAGTAATGTACAGTTTTGATAATATGGAGATGATATGTGAGAGGCCTACACTGTTTAGATTATTGTTCCCAAGATGTTAAATATGAAACATTACAAGAGTGATCTCCAGAGATGTGTCTTAAAAACTCTATCCACACAGATGCATCTTTCAGGAACTGTTCAAAATTCAACCATTACTCAGCCCTCTGATGCATGGTGTCCACTACAGTGAACAGATTTTTAAAAGCCAATTTTAACAATTGAGGGTGTGATGTCACATTCAAAGCACAATGGGTGATTGCTATTGCTGCTTACCCATAATTTTTTTAACGGCAAAGTTCCATTCAAGGCAAGCCAGTCCATTTGGCGGCCATCTTGGCAACGCTCCTGGGCAGCTGTTTTCTATGGATACCAGTGGCATACAAATACAGCTCCTATCTGCTTGAATGGAGAAAGACTGAAATCTTCAAAACAGTTGGTCAAGATTATAATCAAATAACATATTTCGAATTAGCAGTAAAACCTGACATAAATGGTATCATAAATTGTGCTTTTTTTAAATTTCATTTAAAAAATTTTTTATAGCTCAGATAATGCAAAAAAGTGCTATTTTCCAGGATAGTCCAGCTAAAGCGCATGCACATTCTCGAGTTAACTGACACCTTTATCAAAAAGGTGATTGATCTTTTTACCCATAAGGAGGGACTTTCTTTTCAACACCCTCCATACTGGATGTTCTCATTTCTTCCTTTCAATTTAATACAAGTGGTCATCTCAGCTAAGCGGTCTGTGATGGTGCTTACCCATTATTGTAGATGTCATAAATTCAAAATTGCTGACAAAAGTGGTGATACACAAAATGAAGTAGAAAAATCTTCTATAATATTTACTTATCTCTTCTATCTACTGTTACCTTGGTTTTTGTCCTGATGTGGAATTTGATAATGAAGTTGAAATCATCTTTTTTTCAAGACTGTTATTTTCTATCAATTGTAATAGATGTGTAGGGGGCATTTCACACCAAACACATCCTTGTGTTAAAAAAAGCTGGATGCAACTATGGGATCAAAATCCCGTCAAAAGTATTGTGGTCATGAATCCAAAAATAATAAGCGCAGATCAAAAAATAACAAGCATGAATCAAAAATATATAAACACATTTAAAATATGCTGCAAAAAAAGCAACAGAAAATTTAAGCAAAGTCATTAGAATTGCAAACAAAATCATGTTTTCCTTGGTTATATTACTGTTTTTTGTGCTCTCTGACAATTTTGCTCATATTTTCAATTTTTTTCTTTGCTTTTGTTTCAAAGCTCTGCGCTTGTTTTTCCAAAACTTGTGAGTAGAATTTCATGGTCCACTAGTTCTTGATCGACAGCTCCTTCTCTAGCCAAACATTTGAAGAGGGGAGGTGACGTCACTCCAATGTGACTCTGACGGCTGCTGCTCAATCGCACGATGGTAGATGAAGATGGATATCCGTCAGTTGGCAAATCCTGGACAATTACATGTAATTGAATATAACTATATTATTTGTGGTTGATTGATACGCTGCTTGTGTCTGTTTTGAGTATTTTCTGCCAGCTCTAGGAAACAATGTGTTGTCCGAGTAGGCCATTATCATAGTCCGTTAACACATGTATCGAGTCAGCTGAGTCTTTTGTTTAGGCATTATTTAAGACTTCCTTGTTTGTAGGTTATTGACTGCATATAAAATTTTTTTAAAAAAAAGGCTGAGTTGGTATGGATGTTTGATGCATGTTTTTACTAGCTGTACCAATGTAGCCGCGAGTTCAGAACCGAACTTGATCCGCTTTTCCATGTTGCTGAATGTGCTGTTATGTACTGATCCTATGTCGGCATCGTTGGCACAGCTACATGTAGTTTCTTTTTCCATGATACTGCAGCAAAATCAGAAACAAGTGACCAAGCGTCCCCACATCAATAAATAAATTTGGCTTGACATTGGACATTATTAAATAGTTGCAAATTTAGGGACTCTCTCTAAAGATACAGGCAACATTGGAGCATACATGTCCAAAACATTTATATTTATTTTAATTTTTTCGATTATTTGTCTTTACCTTATTTATGTATACATTTTGGATGGTTTATACATATATTTTTTATTGTTTTATAATTTTAATTATTTTTATTATTATTTTTTTTCCTTCACCTGTACTTGTCTTTATGATTGTATTAATTCATTGTTTGATCTTATTGAACATTTAAATAGAAAAAACTCCACAGTTTTACCACCATTTGTGGACTTTTCAGACGGTCCCTTACCCACCGTAAGCAAATTTTTCAACTTAAATCAGTGTTAAAGTGGCGATCTGGAATGATTTCACCATGACGCCATCTGACCGGCTTAAATATGGGACAAATCGCATCCCAGGATGCATCATTTTATCTTTAAATACGGGACGATCCTGTATTTTACGGGACTAGTGGCAAACCTACTCTCCACGGTGACAAGCAAGGCTTCAGTGTGACTCCATAATCCATTCATCCGTCATCCAGTCTCACTCTATGTGTGCCGCCATACATCTCTCAGCTCTCTGCGTTGCTCATTTAACTTCACCATCTATCTTACCCCTGGTGAATTTCTATATCTATACACAACACAAGCACTGGCCAGGAAAGCCTGTCCGATTCACAGTGGACACGCTCAGAGAGAGAGACAGAGGTGTGAGCATTCACTTTAACTTTTGATTCTCAGCAGGCCGTTTATCCATTCATTTCACTCGCAGAGAGGAGATTTGGATCAAATCAAAGGCTGGGATGGAACAGTGAAGGGTGCCTTTGTAGGACAGGGCTAAAATCATGAGCGCATTAACGTGATTCATACACGTCGCCCGTGGCGTTGCAGGAGAGTGGAAGCAAAGGATCTATCTCTGTCACTGAGCCGATGAGCCTGTGTGATTAACAGGCCTCTCCTCTCCACACAGACCGCAGAACAGTGGAAGCCGCAGAGGGGCCAACAGAAAATTACACTTTTCTCTTTGCTCTCTCCCCCTCTTTCTCTTTTTTCCACATGTGTACTGTACATAAGCATGTTCTCTCTCTCTCGCTCGCTCTTTCGGTGTTTCACTACATCCCTCCCACTCTCTTCTGCCCTAAAATAAACTCGAACACACCCACGTCTTACAAAAAGCCATTGTCAAAAAATTTACTGCTATTGGAATTTCTATCATATTTTTGGCACCAAACCAAAAGGATCTTAATGGGATCAAACAAAAATCCTCCATTTAATAAAAGGCATGGTTCACCCCAAAATTAAAATTCTGTCACCATTTACTCACTGTCATTTGATATCAAACCCATATGACTTTCTATCACTGAAGGTAATGTTAGGCAAAATAACCTCAGTCCCCATTCACTTATTTTCTCTCCATACAATAAAAGTGAATGGTGACCAGTGTTGCATGTAATCCAATTACAAAGTAAATAGTTACTGTAATTACTTTTTAAACAACAAAAGTAGTGTAACATTTGAGTTGTGTTACATTTTAAATTCTTGCAATCAGATTACATTTACTGACTTTCAATTAATGTAAATTACTTTTAAGTACATTACTTGGGTTACACATATTTCTAAAATAATACATAATATAAAAATATGAATTCATATGCTCACATGTACTTCTGTTTGTGTTTCTGTGCTGGTTGAAGGGTGTGCATCAATGAACAAGGAGAAAATATAAACATTATTTTAAAACTTTCAAGTTATTGAAAATAAATAATAATGTCATTACATTTTCGATAAAGTAATCAGTAAATTAATCTGATTACAATATCAGTAATTATTAATTTATAGTGTATTACTAATTTTAAGAAACTCACCCAACACTGATGGTGACTGAGGCTAAAATTCTGCCTCCACAAAGAAATAAATATATGCAGGCTTAGAACAACATGAGGGTGCAGATGACAGAATTTTCATTTTTGGATGAAATATCCCTTTCTGATCCTTCTGAATAAACTGAAATTCTTGTTTTTCAGTTTATGTTTTTTTTTTTTTTTTAGAATAAATTTTTTTGGATTCTTATTTGATCCTTTAAGATTTGTTCAAATTGCTTACGAGAGAAATTCCATAAACATTACTTTATACACTCTACTATTATTTGACTACGGACCTTCTGGCATGTTTTGATTTAATTGAAAAAAGAAAAAAATCCCTTTTTTCATCCTGGGGACCCCATAATGATGGTGATTTCAGGTTGCACTATCATAGTCGGGCCACATTACCTCTGTATTGTAGAGGCTTTGATTTGTATGATCTAAAGGGAGATGACTTACCGTCATGTTTCATGTATGTATGCTTCTTCAGAACACATACATCCATCTACCTTGTTGCCCTAAGCCGTTCCATCTAAATCACAGTGATGGGATGGCAGTGCCAGATCAAATATCCTCCCTTCTTACGATTCATGATTCATATCAATCTGGAAGCTGGGCTGCTTAGGCATAGGACCACATGTCACTTAAGATATCCTTTGCTTCTATTTTTCACAGTACATCACTGTGGGAAACATCGGCATGGCATATGTGTGTTTTCTTCAAAATCTGGATGTGATACTGAATGGTCTGAGACCCACAGATAAAAGCAGCCGTGAGTCACAGAGTGGGCTATGACACAATTGTGCAGCTGAAAGGAAGCGAGAAAGAGAATGATGGCAAATAAAGCAATTTATAGGGAGGAGTGTATGAAAGAATGGCAAAGAAAGAGCGTGGGATTGAGGCATATAGTGGCAGGTGTCATGGATTCTCTCATGCCGTCTCACACACCCACACTGTATTCATTATGTATGCTGTTCAGGCCCACACAATCAAACACATTACAATGGCATAGTCACAGTGTGAGCAATCAAACAACACAGGCTATTGGGAGGCATACTGCTCTTTTCTTTCATTCTTTGCAGTGGTTATGCCTATATGATTTTATAGTTTCTTCGATGAGTAAATTTACGTTTTTGTGATTTGAAAGATGGCAAATTATTACTGCAGTGTGCAGGGGGCTCAGTTAAAGACTCAATTCAGGGCAGTCACATAATGCCTCGTTTACACTACACGATTTTAGGCCCGATTTTCACTCACCGACAGTTTTGTGGAGATCCCCGGCAAAAGCCCGAAATCAGAGCTCGCACCTGTGAGCGACAAATGCAATGTATGAATTATCAAAGACGCGATCTGAGAGAAGTGCTGATGCATCGCAGATGTCAGCGAGATATCTAGCATGTTAAATATCTGGACCTGTCTGCGATTCCAAATCGCACAATGTGAAATGTGTTTTGACTGAATACAACCGCAGCGTTGACCTACAGCCAATGAGAGAGCAAGAAACGGGGCACGGGAAGTTTCAGTGGGAGGATAGAGCTTGTATCAGAATAACTTTGCATTCATGTAATTTTTTTCAATAATTTAAATAACAAAAAAATAAATAAAAATAAATAAAAAAACACCAGCAGGCAGTTACCTGCGTTCATTTCAACATTTCTTATTTACTTCCAAGTCTCTCTGCAGAACAGACAATCCTTGCTGCCCATGCCTCCCCAACCATTCCCTCCTCCATAGTCTTTTCTTCTTCTTTTTTGACTTTTCGTTGTAAATCAGCGCACAAACAAAGTGTATCACAAGCTTCTTGCGGTCCGCCATTTTCAAAACCCTGCCCGGATAAGCACGAGAACGCCTACTCACGCGTGATCTTGTGTAATTCTTGTATCACTTCTCGCGTGTACTCTGTTGTGAAATGTAATTTGTAGTCCAGGCAGAGTCATCGGGGATTCGTCAGTAGTGAAATGTTTTGTAATGTGTTCACCTCTGTTGCCGAATCCTCGTATAATTTGAAAACCCTACAACTTCCATGACAAGACAGACAGTTGTGTAATATGAACAGTACCACAATCCGACATCTTTGAAAGTTGTGTAGTGTGTAGGAGGCATAAGGGAAACACTGCTGTAGCAACTTTTATCAAAATGATAACCAAAATGTCGCTCTTGTTGTGACATTCACAGGATTCGGTCAAACCTCTGCAAACTTCAGATATATAATATCACATTTGAATGATGCAAATCACGGAAGTGGGTTCAATGCAATTAATTATATTGTTATGTAGATAGTTTTGAGCCCCCACACCCATAACCATAACCACTGCACAGCAATATGAAAACGTAACTGGAAGATAAATGCGATAATTTAAATAAAAATGACTAAGCAAGCACCATAAAGGTAGTCCACACAACTCATGTGCTATATCCTGGGTGATTCACTGAAAATCATTGCCTCTGTAGCTCTAAAATCTCATTCAAAACCTTGCAATCGGTCACAAGACACGTGAGAGCCAATAACATTTGACATCGTTGACATCAGGTCTGTCGTAGCACTTCTTGGGGGAGTAACTTTTGAATGTTTGAGAAAGTGTAAATTAAAATTTAAAGCTACTGTGGAGGGGAACATATTTGGGGAATAACATTACATTTTGCTCTGTTCTTCACACACAGTGGCTTCAGAAAACTTGGAATATAGTGCATAAGTGGAATGGATAACTTAAAGGGTGCTAAATTGTAATTTTTGTAGTCCTACAAATCTGTTATCTTTTAATGTATGGAAAATCAGCTCTGAAATACAGCAAAAAAAAATAAATAAAAAAAAAAAATAAATAAAAATAAAATAAAATAAAACAACATGGAAGGCAGACAGGTTTCAAACGACATGGTGTTTTCATTTTAACCATAAAAGTTTGTGTAAAGTATTGGGCTGTGTTTTGGTACAGATTTTCCGATTCACAAGCTCTCGATTCGATTTGATTCCAATTAGATTCTGATTCATTTGCGTATATTTCAGTTCAATATCCATTTTGCATGCATATGAAAGAAATTCTCTCTCAGCTATTGCTGCTAATTATACAGGGGACCTTCTTAGTACATTATTAAAAATATTAATTTAAAATACATTTAATTGTTTTTAGTCTTTAGTTTATTAACACATTTTAGTCAAATTTTTTCATCACTAAATGTAATGTCCTGAAATTGCATATATGTTGTTAAATATTGTTTACATGCATAATTTGTAAGATTTATAAGCATTTATATTGGTTTGTAGAACAAACAATGCAATGTTTGCAAAAATGGTACTCTTTAAGAACAGTGGCGGTTCAGCAAGTATCTCAAAGAAGTGTGAGCGCATATTAAGGAGAGTGGGGTCACATCCATGCTACAGGTATTTGATTAGAATTAAATGTTTCTATTTTTGTTGTTTTTGGTCAATGTAGAAGGTTCGTTGTCTGGGCAATGAAGGAGTCAGGAGGCACGAACTGTCAACATGAGTATTTTTATTACTCTTCAGCATCGTTCATAAAACATAAACAAAAGGCACTCAGTGGCCAAGTAGTCACACACACAGATGAGTAAAGGCTTCTATTGAGCACACACAGTTACAGTCTCACTCTCTGGTCTCTCTCTATCACTCTGACGCCTCGTGCGCCTTATTATGTCTCCCTCTGCCATCACTACAACAAGAAACAGGTGTTAGAGACAATGACAACCCAGGTTATGAGATTTACCACTCTCTCCCGCAGACAGACACACGACCACGCCCCCATCACCACATATACCCACCGCCCGACTCAGGCCAGGGCAACATCCGGCCTGCCAACTCCCCCCCCCTCATTTCTGGAGAGAAAGTCAGCCACAGCCATCTGCGCTCCTGGTCTGTGGATCACCTCAAATTTGAACGGCTGAATTGCCAGGTACCAACGGGTGATCCGTGCATTGGTATCCTTCATGCGGTGGAGCCACTGGAGTGGGCCGTGATCTGAACAGAGCGTGAAGGCCTGCCCCAGCAGGTAGTAGCAGAGAGTAAGGATTGCCCACTTAATCGCCAGACATTCCTTCTCCACGGTGCTGTACTTATTCTCTCTCAGCGAGACCTTACAACGAATGTACAGCACCAGTCGCTCCTCCCCCTCCACCTCCTGCAAAAGCACTGCCCCTAGCCCTCTGTCAGATGCATCCGTCTGCAAAATAAAGGGGAGAGAGAAATTAAGAGCATGTAAAAGCGGCCCCCTCAAAGTACGTATTTTGTTTTTAGGAAAGCCTGTTGGCACAACTCCGTCCACTGGACCGGATCGGGCGCCCCCTTTCTAGTAAGATCAGTCAGCCGGCTGGTGAAGTCAGAGTAACTAGGCACAAACCTTTGGTAGCAGCCAGCCCCAGAAACTGTATGGGGTATGAGAATTTTGTCCATGAGACACTGAAATGTGGCTGGGGCCCCGAACAAACCGAACGGAAGGATCACAAATTGGTGTAAACTGAATGGTGTGGAAAAAGCCATTTTTTCTCGGGAGATTGGAGTTGGTTTTGTTTCGCTGCCTCCCGGAAACGCCACCATGTAGTCCTCGGCCAGCTGGACTGCCTCCACCAGCGACGCCGGGTGGTGGCACTGGACCCACTCTGCCATTCCTCAAGGAAGCTGGGAGATAAACTGCTCCAGTGTCACCAGATTTCCACAGCGCCAGATTTCCGCAGGCTCCATCAGCCAGCAACCATTTCCAGCAGGCATCCTGGAGCTGTTGTGAAAAAGCAAACGGGCGGCTATGTTTACCAAACCTCAGGGACCTGAAACACTGGCGGCTCTGTTCGGGAGTACAGCCAACCTGTTGCACGATGGCCCTCTTCAGGTCTTTATTCTTGAGGAGGCTGGCAGCAGGAAGTTGCTGGGCTGCTAACTGTGCTTCCCCGAAGAGTAACGGTAATATGAATCCTTGGATTTTTCCTAAACCATAATGATTGGTGACTCTTGAAACTACATTAAATGATTAAAATAGTAAACAAACACATGGTGGGTTTTAAAAAGTCTGATTCAAAATATAAATTAAACCTGTAAATAAAGTTTCAGGATTTTGAAAAATGTATGACATAAAGTGAATAAGAAATATTGACGATTCCACCAAATTTCTTGGTCACTAATCAAATAGGTAAATTTGTGACATTTACTGTGTTAACTCATTTTGAACAAAATGTCAGGTTTTCTTTGTTCCATTTGAAGCACACACACAAGATGCTCTATAGTAGAACATTTACATTCTGGATATGTAATCATCAGGTTTTGCACAAACTTTTCACTCAAACTGTTATGCTGATAATATCATCTGTAATGCAAAATAAACTATTAAATTAGAAAGATGCAAAATAGAAGCATTTTCAAAAGTGGACAAACTTTTGAAACACACATACATGTGGAAGTGGGTGGGGATCAGTTGGGTGGTGTCAGCACAGCCATTAACAAGAAAATGCACTCCATGTCAAAAAAGTTTCCGAACCCTGATTACATGAAACAAGTTGAAAAAAAAAAACACATTATACTCTCAACACACAGGATCTTGGTGCTAAACTTCATTGCCAATATACTAATTCACTGGTGAGTGAAATTGGAACGTTTACCAGCCAGTGGCTCATCACAGACATTTTTAGTCGCATAGTGTGAAATTTTGTTGCATAAGCGAGTGATATTTTCACAACGTGCTGCGAATGGAATAAAGAGATCAATCTTAGGATTTAAGAATCAATATCGAGATCAAATAAAGATTGTGATTAACCAGAATGTCATGGTTACTGGTGTAACCTCCGTTCCCTGATGGGCTGTTCCCTATCTGTCACTCACTCGACGTTGTGTCGATGTAGTGACACTAGGGGTCACTCGTGGGAGCCCGAGACACCTCTGGTCTTTGATAAAAGGCCAATGAAAATTGGAGAGTGGTATTTGCATGCCACTACCCCAGACATACGGGTATAAAAGGAGCTGGTATGCAACCACTCATTCAGGTTTTACACTGAGGAGCCGATATAAGGTCCAGCCATTTCAGCAGGTAGTTCAGCGTTGTGGCAGGAGGGACCAACGTCTCGTTCCCTCCATCAGGGAACGGAGGTTACACCAGTAACCATGACGTTCCCTATCTGTCACTAACTCGACGTTGGTGTCGATGTAGTGACACTAGGGGTCCCTATACAAAACACCACAAGGCTGAACTGTGTTAAGTGAACTGGCGGTGTGTGGTGGGCAGACTTGCTGTGTGCCTCATAGCCAGCACACCAGGTCGACACGTAACCTCCCCCAACACAGTTATGAGTGTCAAACGGCCCTTTTTGGGGACAAGTCGACTACCCAAAGATAGAGACAGGCTTAACCCAGTTGTGGCCTCTTTTCCCCTTCTCTTTTTCCACTCCCTAAAAAAGAAGGGGGATTATCTGACTGGGCCGCCAGGTCTAGTCGGGGGGTGTCCCTCCCAAGGGGAGGACACCGCGGAGACCACACCTCGCCCCAAGAGAGGGGGGGATATTTAAGTGGAAGAATATGTCACATGGTCTTTCCAACCATGTGGAAAGCCTTCAAGGTAGATCCTGCCCAGTGGGGGAGGAGTTACTTTAAACATGGAGACTGGGGCAGAGGGGCTCTGCCCAAGGAAGAATTAACGGAGGATATAGATCACATGGGGTTAGCCTTACAGGGAACCGCCACATGCGGAGCACCTACACCAGAACCGGGATCTTAGTGCATGTACTGGGCCGGCAGCGAGTCTCTCTGGAAACTCGACTGCCACCGGGCTCGGAGAAAGTCAACCAGGGAACAAATTTTGTTAACACTACTGGGAATTAACGGTGCACGTCTTCAGCTCAAAAGGAGGTGGAAGGCGCTATGTGCAAGTGATACACCCGGCCAGCTATCCCGGGCTTATCCGTTTGTGTTGCGTGCCACTACCTGGGACGAAACCGTTTCCAACCGGAGGTTGTAGAACCTTGCAAAGGTGTTGGGTGTTGCCCAGCCCGCTGCTCTGCAAATGTCTGTTAGAGAGGCACCTCTGGCCAAGGCCCAAGAAGCCGCTACACCACGGGTAGAATGGGCTCATAGCCCTACCGGGGGCGGCAAGTTTTGGTGAGATATGCCATAGTTATGGCGTCAACGAGCCAGTGGGCGATCCTCTGCTTGGAGACAGCGCTTCCTTTCCGCTGTGCACCAAAAGCAGACAAAGAGCTGCTCAGAGATTCTAAAGCTCTGCCTGCGATCCAAATAGATGCGTAAAGCGTGCACTGGACACAGCGACGACAGGGCTGGGTCTGCCTCCTCCTGGGGCAGCACTTGCAGGTTCACCACCTAGTCCCTAAAGGGGTGGTGGGAACCTTGGGCACATAGCCCAGTCAGGGTCTCAGGATCACGTGAGAGTAACCTGGACCGAACTCCAGGCACGTTTCGCTGACAGAGAACGCTTGCAGGTCACCTACCCTCTTGATGGAAGTGAGGGCAGTCAGGAGGGCAGTCTTCAAGGAGAGTGCCTTAAGCTCGGCTGAATGCAAAGGCTCAAAGGGGGCTCTCTGTAGACCCTGAAGAACTATAGAGGTCCAATGAGGGAACGAGGCGCGGCCTGGAGGGATTCAGCCTCCTGGCACCTCTTAGGAACCTGATGATCAGGTCATGCTTCCCTAAGGACTTACCGTTGACTGCGTCGTGGTGTGCTGCTATGGCAGCAATGTACACCTTCAAGGTGGAAGGGGACAGCCTCCCTTCCAACCTCTCTTGCAGGAAGGAAAGCACTGATCTGACTGCGCATCTCTGGGGGTCTTCCCAATGGGAAGAACACCACTTAGCGAACAGACGCCACTTAAAAATGGATACAGGCACCTCGTAGAGGGAGCCCTAGCCTGAGTGAATGTGTCTACCATCGCAGGTGGGAGACAGCTTAGGTCTTCCGCATCCCATCCAGGGTTCAGACATGGAGATTCCAGAGGTCTAGGCGTGGGTGCCGGTGCAAGCAGGCTCACTGGGGGAAATGCATATTTGCGAATGCCAGGGGGCCAGCTGTGTGCCAGCGCGTCTATGCCGAGGGAGGCCTCGGTCAGGGCGTACCAGTGCGGGCAGTGGGGAAGATTCTTGGGAGGCGAACAGGTGCACCTGTGCCTGTCGAATTGACTCCAAATCAGCTGGACCACCTGAAGTTGGAGTCTCCACTCTCCCCTGAGGGTAACCTGTTGTGACGGCGCGTCCGCCGTAGTGTTGAGGTTGCCCAGGATGTGAGTGGCTTGCAGCGAATTGAGGTGCTGCTGACTCCAGAGGAGGAGACGGCGGGCGAGTTGTGACATACAACGAGAGCGCAAACCACCTTGGCGGTTGACATGCTACCGTTGTCGTGTTGTCTGTCTGAACTAACACGTGCTTGCCCTGGATCAACAGCTGAATCCTCCTCAGGGCGAGCAGAATTGCCAACAACTCGAGGCAGTTGATGTGCCAATGCAGTCGCGGACCTGTCCAGAGGCCAGCAGCTGCGTGCCCATTGCAAATGGTGCCCCAGCCCGTTTTGGAGATGTCTGTGACCACGACGCGCCTGGGGACCAGTTCTAGAGGAACACCTGCCCATAGGAACGAGAGGTCAGTCCAAGGGCTGAAAAGACGGTGACGGACCAATGTGATGGCCACACGGTGTTTACCGTGGTGCCATGGCCATCCCGAGACTCGAGTATGGAGCCAGTGCTGAAGCGGTCTCATATGCATCAACCCGAGCGGGGTGGCCACTGCCGAGGATGCCATATGCCCCAGGAGCCTCTGAGGGAGTTTCAGTGGAACCTCTGTTCCCTGTTTGAACACCTTCAAACAGGCCTGCACCGACTGGGCGCGCTCGTTCATAAGGCGTGCCGTCGAGGAGACTGAGTCCAACTCCAAACCGAGAAAAGAGATGCTCTGAACCGGGAGGAGCTTGCTCTTTTCCCAGTTGACCTGAAGCCCTAGTCGGCTGAGGTGTGAGAGCACCAGGTCCCTGTGTGCACACAACACATCTCGAGAGTGAGCTAGGATTAGCCAGTCATCAAGATAGTTGAGAACCTCCCTTAACGGGGCAAGGGCAGCCTCGGTGACCTTCATAAAGATGCGAGGAGACAGGGACAGGCCGAAAGGGAGGACTTTGTACTGATACGCCTGACCCTCGAATGCAGGAAGGGTCTGTGTTGAGTAAGGATCGAGGCGTGGAAGTACGCATCCTTCAGGTCTACCGCCGCGAACCAATCTTGATGCCGGACGCTTGCTAGAATGCGTTTTCGCATCAGCATCTTGAACGGGAGTCTGTGTAAAGCCTAGTTCAGAACTCACAGGTCCAAGATTGGCCTCAACCCACTGCCTTTTTTTCAGTACGATGAAGTAGGGGCTGAAAAAACCCCTTCTTCATCTCGGCTGGAGGAACAGGTTCTATCGCGCCATTCCGTAGGAGGGTAGCGATCTCCGCGCAAGGTAGCAGCATTTTTGCCTTTCACCAAGGTAAAGTGGACACCGCTGAACCTGGACGGATGCCCGGCGAAGTGAATCGCGCAGCCGAGTCGGACGGTCCGGACCAGCCCTCGTGACGGATTGGAAAGCGCAAGCCATGCATCCAAGTTCTGCGCAAGGGTGACCAAAGGGACAACGTCATCGGATGTACCGGCAGGTGGGGCCTCGCGGCGGTGCAGAGCTCGAGGTGCCACACCACGTCGTGGCCGTGCTGAGTCTAAGGACATCGAAGCACTTACCTGGCTCCTTGTGACCACCCCTGGAACAGCCTGGGATGGGGAGGAAGAGGCCTGTCCTCATGACCCGTGGAGACTGTCACATTGGGGGTGGATTTGTGCCACAACTGGGCGCTCAGGGGCGGGAGACCACCGCTGGAGCGCCAACCTACCAAATGGAGTGGTGGACGGTGGTCATGATGACAGCCGTACACACCGGATACGTGACCCAGGGAACAAGGAAACCGCTCTTACTGAGCTCTTGAGTACTGCAGCTACTTGGGCAAGCAGCGCAATTAAATGCAAAAGGTAACAAAAAGATGAAGATCTGCTTACCAGCTCCAGAGCAGCGTGTTTCGTTGTCCCTGGGTCGCCAGTCTCAAGGGCGCTTTGAAGCCTTTCATGGGTTCTGGGCGGCCGCGAGACAGGTGGCGTCTGCTTCCTGCGGTGGGCTCCACGCCGGGGCCGGGCCGAAGGGGCGGGCTTCAGCGGAGCCGGTGCAGTCACCGCAGGGGGACGCCCTTGGCGATGAGTAGACAGGTGCGGGATCTTGAGCCGCGCTGGGGCAGGATATGCCGGCTAGCATCCATCTACTGCTCTACCATTGAGAACTGCTGGGCAAAGTCCTCGACGGTGTCGCTGAATAGGCCTGCCTGGGAAATGGGGGCAGCAAGGAATCGTGTCTTGTTGGCCTCACCCATCTCGACCAGGTTGAGCCAAAGGTGGCACTCCTGGACCACTAGTGTGGCCATCATCCGCCCGAGAGACTGCGCCGTGACCTCCGTCGCTCGGAGAGCGAGGTCGGTCACCAAGCGCAGTTCCTGCATCAATCCCGGGGCGGAACTACCCTCGTGCAGTTCCTTTAGCACCTTGGCGGACTTGCAGGAGAGCCATGGCATGCAGGGTGGAGGCAGCTTGTCCAGCGGCACCGTAGGCCTTGGCCGTCAGAGACGACGTAAACCTACAGGCCTTGGACGGGGGCTTTAGGCACCCGCGCCAGGTAGCGGCGCTCTGCAGGCATAGGTGCACCACAAGCACCTTTATCCACCGGGGGATTGCCGAATAGCCCTTGGCCGCCCCACCATCGAGAGTAGTGAGGGCAGGGAAGTTGGAAAGATCGGAACCGGGCAGTAAAAAGTGCCTCCCGTGACCTTGTCAGCTCTTCATGCACTTCCGGGAAGAAAGGAACAGGGGTGGGGCGTGGCTTTGAGCGGCGCCGCGAGCCCAGGAACCAATCACCGAGCCGCGAGGGTTCAGGGAAGAGCGGTGAAATCCACTCTAACCGGCGCTCGCGGCTGCCCGGGAAAGCATGTCGTCATCTCTGCGTCAGCCTGTGACTGGGCAATAGACCCCGAAGGGAGGAGCCCAGCTGAGGCTTCCGACTGGACGAGCCCGCTCTCCGATGCTGCGCTCGAGAGCTCATCACTTTCGCGGGCTCCGAATAAGAGGTCGAACTCGCCGTGAGATGAGCCGGCAGACTCACCCGGAAGCCCGATTGGGGCAGACGAGCGTGCTGGGGAATGGGAGGTCCACGGGGGGATACCAGGCGGAGGCGGTCCCATTGGGGTCCCCAAATCACCCCCAGTGCTAGCCGTGCTGGCCTCATACCCGTGGGTAAAAGGACCGAGGCGACCGCAACATTGCCATGGACATATTCTCGCAATGAGAACATGACCATCCAAGAACACTGTCTCTGCGTGAGCAGTGCCCAGACACGAAAGACAGTGATCGTGACCATCAGAAGGCGAGAGATAACAAGCACAACCAGGAATAACTCACAATCGGAAAAGCATCTTTAAAAAGATGCGTCTTTAAAAAGACGTTCCGTGTGTGCGCTCTTTTAGAGAAATATATACTCTTTTAGAGGGGAAAAATGCTCTTTCAGAAAATATACACCAGTGCAGAGGAGGGAGAAGCCACTGAAATGTGCTGTCAGATCCAGCAGAGGTGAATGAACAGTAGTATTCAGCTCAATGAGCATGACCGTTCGGCTCCGAAGAGAAAATCTGAATGAGTGGTTGCATACCAGCTCCTTTTATACCCGTATGTCTGGGGGAGTGGCATGCAAATACCACTCGCCAATTTTCATTGGCCTTTTATCAAAGACCAGAGGTGTCTCGGGCTCCCAAGGGTGACCCCTAGTGTCACTACATCGACACCAACATCGAGTGAGTGACAGATAGGGAAAGTCTATTATTTTTACCCGGCCCTAGTAAAGTAATTTAATTCTTGGAAACAAGTAAAGGAGAGTGAAGGAACCAGGGTAACATTTTGGTGATGAAGAATGAAAATAGCCACAAGTGTGTTGTTCAGTTTTTATTGTCTAAAAGTTTTGGTAAAAATGGAGGTGTGCTAAAAACAACACAAGGACACCACCACCAGCAGCAACAAAACAACTACCATATAAATGTTTACAATGGAAATGGTAATTTTTTTGTGAGGATTAAGAAAGTTAAGGAGGTAAAAAAATTCTATCAACCACTGGGGAAATAAGAGACAAACCCAGATTTCCTTGCCTGACAGCAGCTTCCCATGAACAAATTATTCATTTTCTCCTGTGTCACTGAAGATAACAGGACAATGCTGCAATGCCACATGTGACACTTCACCCAGTATGCCAGCTTTCAGACTAAGCTGTCCTTCTTTGAAATAGAGCTCAGCTGATTACATGATATACAATAAATAAATAAATAAGAAATAATATATAAATATAAAGGATATATTCAGTCACAATCGAGTCCTATCTATGATGTCCTTTAACCTGTGAGGAATTTGATTGCATCTAATAATTATCTTAACAAATTGTCACAAATAAATATCAGGAGCCCAAATTTTCAAACATTCAAATATCATTCAAATTCCAAATTATTTATAGTATTTTTTATTTTTTATTTATTTTTATTTTTATTTTAGTATAATAGTAGTATTTCTTCCCCTCAAAGAACTGCAGCATCAAACACAGGTGATCATTGAAGTTATAGCACATGGGCATTTATGAATTATATTATATACATCTGTTACTGGTGCAAGATTTACTTTATGCCAGATTTATCATCTGTTTGATAATGTTTAAATCTGTTTAGATTTCTGCAGTGTTTCATGCCTTCATGAGACTTCAAATATGAAGTATGGCTTTAGACCAAACAAAAAATGAGGCAACAAGCACCTGTTTCTTGGTTCTGCATTTTGTAAACATTTTGTTAACATTTCCATTATTAGAACCATGGGGCATCCCAGTTAACTCATTCCGTTGTTCCTTCAGGGTAGCTCAAATTAACATAGATTGAAGAATTAATAATCCCTAATATTAATGTGTTTAAGGCAACATGTAGTGACTGGTTAAACACCAGTGATTATGCGTGGGATGCACCTGTAGGTAATTAAACACTCATCAATGAGTCAAGCTCTGGAGATCTAATGTTAGAAATACATTAAACACAAATGTTTCAGCGATGGCCTCTTTTCAAGAAATGAAAATTCACTTTCTATTCACCCTGCTTTTGTCTGCCTTTATATATGTTTATATGTATATATATATATATATATATATATATATATATATATATATATATATATATATATATATATATAAGCACAAGTATTTGTCACAAATATTTATGGCTGAACTTTCGAAAAACAATGACCCTGCTCTTGATTACTGGTTAGAAAAGTTGTATTTTATTTTGTTTTATTCATTATTGACTGAATGTATTTCCCAATAAATTGTGTTCAACCACATCTCTCTTTTGTGATAAAAGAAACAAAAAAATAAAAAAAGTGTCCCAATAAATCAATCAAGACTGTGGAATAGTCAAGAGATCGATGAGTATGTAGAATACATTTGCATCAAAATACCCCGAAATAAGTATCTTTTAACATTGTTATAGCAGAAAGACAAAGAACCAGATTTCTCTCTTTTAACTAATCAAAATCAACATCCTTAGTATGAATATCCATGTACCATTGCCTCAGCATACTACATGTGTAAAACACTAGTTCAATCAGCTCTTCAAAATCTCACAGCGGTATAAATGTTAAATGTATCACTTCAACTTTATTTATTTTTTTACTGCTTATAAAATACTGCTCTCATGTGTCCATAAAGGACTGCAGTGTTCTGTGTCTATTAAAACACATGACAAGAAACCGGAAAGAAAAAGCCAGAGAAATATACGTTTTATGATAGCCACACAGTGTGTCCTGCTTTGCGGAACAATGACAGTGTGCAGGGAAAAACTGAATAGACAGAGCTGTTTATGTGGACCTGGAAGCCATGTTCTGAAAGCCTGCAGTGATAAAGCCTGGAGCTCTGAAAGGTCAACTTGGCCCCAGTAGCAGATCAATGACATCTCCACTAACATCATCTCATGAGGAACTATATCGCACAGTGTGTACAGTATACAGGGCAGAACGGCCTATTCATGTTTCACCAGTATTTCACACAGGAGCTTTAAGACTAGTGTTTGCATTGTATCTGCATCTAGTTGCTTACTGAACATTGGGCTTTCAATCAATATATTTTTGTCCTGCCTGGAAGCCTGACTTCTTAATATGATGATTGGTCAAGCTCTTAAATGGGCATGAATTTTCAATAAACAGCCAATAACTGAAATATAAATGATTGACAGCATATGAAATGTAAAAGTGCCGCTGTCGAGCACAAGTGCAGATATTTGCAATATAAATGAACACATTTATTTCAGCATTCATTCTAAGATATTTTGCCAATTTTGTTGCAGTTTTGAGCTTGAGTTAATGATTTTCATCAAGAAATGTCACTGTTTGAGATTTGGGCTTTTGGGAGCAACATTGGTAGCCATTTCATGTGGTCTTTTAATAAACACACAAAAGGGAAAGGTAATGTGTACAAACGAGTTATGGCCATTCAAATTTTGCAGAAATCTGCTGAAATTTTGTGCAGGCCTAGTCATAAGCCATGTGAATGAATCATAAAAAAGTGAAAGGGACCATGTCAGTGTTGAAGAAACACCATTTAAGAATAACTTCTCAAAATGTACTCTCAATGGCTTCACTTCAGTGAGATCCAGTGATGTGTACTGGGGACAACTCATTAAAGTACATATAATGTCAGGTGCCTAAAACATTTTAACAGAGGTTAAATTTGATACATCCTTCCTGCGAGAGCTCCCAATGAAGAGGCAATCAAGCATGTGGCGGCTCACTCTGAGTCTCCAATCTCAGATGAGGTATGGCGCCTGAAACGAGGCGTAGCAGCTATGCAATGTCCTTGAGTTGGGAAAACACAGCAAAATAATCAAGTCCAGTTCAGCTATGCTCTACTGATCAACAACAAATCAAATGACCTCTCACTCATTTTCAGATTTACATTGGATTATTTACATTATCGACAAGTTGTTGAATGAGCTGATATGTTGCTTGACATTTTCAATATTCAGAGTGACAGACGTTAAGGGTGGAAAGGAGCAATGGTGTCTTTCAGTGCGGGGTACTGGATCCACATAAATTAATATGAGCTTTTCCATTAGCAAAACTAATTCGATTACTCTCTTTTCTAGCAAGAAAGGAAACGGAACTTTCATTATTGAGAACATATCTGTGCAAAAACATCTCTGTGATCTAATCTTTGTAAAGAAAGTCAATTAAGAGACAACACTGCTGAACACTGATATTAACTAAAATATTGCACACTCAGAAGTAAACAGGTTTATAATATTGGCACAGCGCAAGTGTCAAACCAGACACAAGACTGTTTTGTTTTTTTAAATTCATGACATAAACGAACACTTGTTTTACCAAAAAAGTCCCACAGGCTTGTTATTGCAACACTTTTTTTTTTTTTTAAATGTTTTGTTTTCTTCTTGTTTTTCTATAGAAAAGAGTTTTATTGGTGGCTGTTCACTGAGCAGAGTCTTAAAGAGTGCATTTTGGCAGTACAGCATGTCTGTTGCGGGCAGACAGACACAAGGGCAGACGGCAGGTGAACGGGAGGTCCGTGCGTTACATGTGACGCGTGGTGCTCCATCAGGCTGGTCACATGCCAGAGGCTCCTAGGCCCATGCTTGCCGAGTGGCTCATGCACGGCAGCGTCTGCACAGCTTTTGGGAAGTCATGTGTGACGATCCGCCCGTTCTCCCCGCCGCTACCGTTCCTGCTCATCCTGGTAAGGGTGGAGCAGCGCATGGCGTCGTTGATGGATTGCTGGGATGGAGACACAACAGTGTTAGACAAAGTATGAAAATATGCACAGGACAGTTTGAAAGATGCCCAATTTTTTTTTTTAGTAAAAAGACAGTAAAGATGATTTAAGCATCTGCCTAATGGAGTATGCACATAAAATGTTTTGTCATGTAATGGCTGGATAATTAGTTAAACAACATTTCTGAGGTTACTTGTTGCAGAAGCTATATCAGTGAACTAATTCACAAGCCCGCACCTTTTGTTTATTTTGAGAACACATCTTTTATGTTTCATGACTGCACCATTAGCAAACACTTAAAACAATTCCAGCAGATTATACATATCCAGGTTTGAGAAAATGTTTTATTTTAGAATTGGCTCCCTTTCAAGACCTGAGCTGGAATTTAAATTGAACTGGTCTCACCCCTCAGGGGGTTCAATTGGAATTTGATCGGAATGGCAGGAAGAGGAATTCGGTGAATTGTAATTTGAAGAAATTCAACAAGTTCAGATGAATTTCATTAGTCTAACACAATAAAAGAGGCAAGAAAAGAGCCTCTGAATTTGATTCCATCTGATTAAACTTCCTTAAATGAAAAATTTGCATCTTGTTTGCAACCTCAATTCAAATACAGTTCAAATCCAGCAACTGAATTGGAACCGAACAGCATTCACAAATCAATTCTTAATGGTGCACAAACCTGTATATTTCTGGAATCAATCCATTGCTAAGCATATTACTATTTAAGTAACAATTAACCCACATCACAACAGTATTAGTTCACAACTTAACAACATATTATTCCATTGGAAACCCTTCTGTTATAAATTACTTGTTTTTTGAACAAGTCTGGTTTCCATTAAAGCTGCTGTGTTGTGGGCTAATGCTGTGTTGTGTTGACAACTTTTAATTGCTTCGCTAATGCCGCTGTGTTGCATTCCCCCGGACCACCATATTCATGCCTTCAAAACCAAGCTGACACTGTAAAGCATCTCTGACGTGTGTGGACAATAAACAGCTTTCAAAGGCGTGTAACACAAGCTTAATTTGCTACAGCGGTGTAGAACTCCAGAGAGAAATGTCATTGGTTTATTGCTGCTATTGTGAAGAGCGCCTCACTATTGTAGTCACAGCCAGTGGGCTTGAAACCAGGGCTAATGATGCATCCCTTTATATTGCATTTTTCCAATCTAGGAATGATTTCATTGCACTACACTTCAATGCGTTGGGGGATGAAGTTACACACCTGATGCAGACTAGTTAGTTTGCCCGTAATGGTCCAGAGCCCTGCTCGCCTAATATGTGACAGCTGTGAAATGTGACTCCTGTCAGTTGAATTAACAAAACAAATATGTGCTATTATTCTATTACACAAGTGTGTAATACCCTGCTAAACTTATTACAAAGCCTGCTTGGGTAATTGCCTGTCATAAAGATACTGATCACAAAATCACTCTGAGGTATCTGTATATACACTGGGTGATGTTCATTGGGGGTCTCTTGGGGGTGTCGTTTTGCAAGTGTTTCTTTGATTTGTCAGTTTGGCCTGCATTTGTACATTACTTGTTATAGGAATAAGATATATTATGACCTGATAGGTACTTTTAATTAAAAACGCATTAGCAAAAGTGCATTAGGTAAGAGCTGACACTGGTCTTATTTTATGAAGCAGACGAGCTGTCTAGACGGACTATTTTTGGAGTCCTGAATGAAAACATAGACCTGCAGTGTCTCTGGGGAACACTTGCTCTGCTTCATGAATGAAAAGAGACACCATGCGTATAAACAGCTCTAGTCTATGAACAGGGCAGTGAGCAGAGAGTCTGAGAAGAGCAGGAGATAGAGAGTGAGAGAAAGAAGATATAATAATTATCAAATGAATACTGATGTGCAAAGGCAAAACACAGTAACTACACATATAGTCAGAAATTAGTCATGACCAAAATTGGGACTATGATCTGTCCTGTCACAGACGGGTTTGGCTCAACTTTGCACAGAAACAGAGATAACAGAATGTGAATATTGCAGAAAAAAAAGCAAAATCAACTCTAAAACCAAGTAACTTTAAAGCCATTTTTCCCAGTTTCAGTGTTGGTGTAGTTACTGCATATCACCTTTGTATGGCTGAATATTTCACCAAAAATGAAACTTCTGTCAACCTTCATGTTAACTGAATTTTTTCTCCTTGTGGAACACAAAATGTTTTTTGTTATTCTCCACTTTTCAAAACATGAATCTGTCATTCATGTCCTAAAAGGACATAAAAGCACCACATAAACAGTCCATATGACTCACTATATTCCAAGTCTTCTGAAGTTATACAACAACTTTTTGTGAGGAACAGCCTAAAATTGGCTGATAATATTCTCCAGTGAGCTCAAGATTCAGATCAGAGAGTAATTCAGACCGAAAACCGCATTGGTCCAGTTCATTAAAAATTGCACTTTTGAGCTGGTTCTTTTCAACTATTGACTTGGGTCACAAATCAGCTTGATCCAGTTCTTGAGTTTAACTCACTGACTTGTTAAAAACTGGAGCTTGAAATAATATGATCACTATGAACTGATGTTGTATGAAAACAGTTGCATGAAGATCCTTTCAAATTCCTCTTTGGTGTTCCACTGAAAAATACCAGCATAGGGATTTAGAATGACATGAGGGTTCTAAGTAAATAATGACAGAACTTTCATTTTTGTGTGAACTATCCATTTAAAATTAGAGACACAGAAAAAAAGAGAGGACGTGAGGAGAAAGAAATTATATTATCAGCAAATATTGATTGTTGAGAGTGGGCAGCAGAAGCTTTGAGTCTGAGGCGACGGTAAGATGGGGGGAGGGTTAGGCTGCTACTCGTGCGGGATGTGGCATAGTTCTCCGCAGTTCTCGAGGTTCCTACCGCAGAGTGCTTTATATCTTAACAGTGTCAGCACCGTACAGGCCGCAACTCTGCAGCTCAGTGTAGCTGCTGTCTAAGGCAGTGCAGTGAAAGGCCTGAGCGGCCCGCGCAGACACCTTCATTCTGCGGGATTCTGTTCTGGACTTGTAGCAGAACTCCACCAGGGCCACCAGCATAGCCAGACCCAGACCGCCGATCAGAATGTAGAAGACCCCAGCCACATTGCTGAGGCTAAGAGCACTCGTCTTGTCCTGTGGAGGAGATGGAGAAATAATGCGAATTGTGCACAACATACAAAGTAAACATCAACACTAAAGTGAACAAACAAACACTGACAGTTAGACAAATACAAAACAAAAATTCCCACACTTTCATATTAATTTAACATTCAACACATTCATCTAATACACAGAAAGACATGAGACCACATAAATTCAGCTAATCAAAAACAATCAATATTGGTTAAAATAAAAGCTTGACTATCATATTTTTAAATGTTTTAAGGACCAAAATATATTGTGAAGTGTTGCTCTCTACCCATATGTTTAAAATCTATAGATAGATATAAAATATATATTTTGGTCAAAAAATTAAATGTCATTGATTTTGCCTGCTGATATTCATTAAGCAATTATAGTAATCATTATGAAACATACTGTAAACTATGGTTGCTATGCAATTAACTATGTAAGTAACTAGTGTACATGTTCAACACATGTTAAAATGTGACAATTTATCAATTATCAACTCCTTTAAAATTAGGAACATGCATGAACACAGGCATGTCATTTGTATTCACATTCTAATCCAGTCTAAACTGACTAACCCACTAGTTTGCAATTCCACTAATACACAAGCCACTTAAACATACACATACAGTGTCACAACTGCAGTCAAACATCGATATTGGCATCCATGCACACAAGGCCATTAATCTAAAGGAGATTTGGATCTGTGGTTGTTCAACAACAAATATGCTATATTTCCTTCTTAATGACACTAACAATTTAGTGGTCTTTCTTCTTAACAGATTCTGATTTAAAATTGAATATTCATTTAAGGGAAGAAGCTACTTGACTTGATTGGTGTGGAACTGGTTCTCTGTGTAAAGCACAAAAGGGAAGTGTGTGTGGTGTTGTCTCTGTGTGCCATGCAGGTGGGTTTGGCGTGGTGGAGGTGAGGTGGCCAGGGCCTATGACAGCACAATCTGCTGTCCACTGGGTTTGAATCCAAATACATGCACACTTCAAGGGCAGATAGAAGGGAGAACACAGAGATGGAGGACCAAGACGAGGGCTGGTCTCTTACTGATGGTCCGAACAATAAGACCGTCAGTCTCTCTCCAGAGTTCCATTAGGACCAGCAGGCTATTTTGGACAGAGTGACTGTTTCATACAGTGAGTTATCTGGTATATAATAATGGTCTTTCTCTTCACGACTCGTGTGCTAGCCATGTTATTATTTCCACACGAATAAGTAATATAATAAAATCATACATTCATTATATTTTAAAAAAATATGCTTTAGAGAGTCTTGAAATCCACACTTTCTCCAAAAAATAAAGGCAAAAAAGCTGAGAAATAAAAATCCCTTGCAGCATGCAAAAATCAAGAGGTGTCACAAAAATTTGTAAATTCATTATACACCTCAGAGCACATTAATTGAAATCATGTACCTACTGCAAGCATCCATTTATCCTCTGCATCTCAGTTGAGCATATCTAATGCCTTTCAACCCTCATATTCTGTTAGACTCACTGTGTATTATTAATACTTAATGTACAGGTAAAAATAATAATTTTGAAATTAATATATCCCTCTGGCTTAATCAAAACCCAGAAGGACAGACATTACTGAAGCTTTAATTTGTCTGTTGTATCACAAAGTGGACCATCCACCCATCCATCCATCCATCCACCTTAGACATTAAGTATGTTTTCTGAGCTGTTGAAATGACCTAAAGGTCATCTACCAAACAGAACATGAGGGTAATGTGAACTCTACCAGCCCATTCAAAGGAAATGTTAACTTGGAGAGAGAGTAAGAGCCAACCATGTGGATGTTCTCACTAAACATAGTAGAAGGGTTCTGGGGAGTCTAAACTAAGGGGAACAGAACAGGACCAAATGTGTGAACTGACCTTTCTTCCGGAGTCCTTGCTTCCACACTCCCCCTTATCGTACCACCATTTGTTTTTCAGTTTGTCTAAGACGGCTTGCTCATTGAGCTTCAACACCGCTAGGTTAACTGGGATTCTTCAACCAGGGAAATAACATAAATAACATTATCTATGTTATTTTATGTTATTCAGTACACATTACACACATACCCATAAATATCAACTTATCTGTTTCTTTGCTTTTAATTGACTACACACACACACACACACACACACACACACATATCAGAAACATGTTGGTAGTTCATTGTCAAAGTGATATGGATTAATACTCCATCTAGCGATGCTTCCTTGCTCCCTGCTGCGAGATGTGTATTATTATATCACTTTGGGTAACCGGCAGGCTGCAAACACTCCACTTAATGTGAATAAGTCAGCTATTGTTGACTGGTTGCCATGGAGAAAATATCTGGCAGCATAATTTGACACTCTAAAATAGTAAAAAACTCTTTATTAGAAATCTGAATTTAGATCAGATTGGCTTTGGTTGTTTTTTGTGTGGTTTTTGAGACCAACTACATTTGGTCTAAGCTTTGTCTAGAGTGTTTGGTCAGTGTGAGTTGCCAGTTACCCTCCCATTGTAGTGGTGGTTTTACCCGCTGGGTTTGTCACATTGGGGCTGACCTTGGAATCACCTCCTCCGCTGCCACACTCTCCCTTGTCGTACCACCATTTGTTTTTCAATTTGTCCAACAGGCCTTGTTCATTCAGTTTTAACACTGCCAGGTTTACTGGGTTTCTTGAAACGATAACGAAATAATAATTTGGTCAGTGTCAGCCCAGATAAACCATTTCAATGACAGCGTGATCGGAAAACAGACTCAGACTTCAACTTGTTTAAACACAACACCCACTGCTCTACTGTATGTAGTTTGGAATGTTAAATGCATGGAGCAGTGGTTTCACCCTGAGTCTGCAGCGTATATATTAAGTATGTTAAAATGTGTTTGAATGGAGAGCAATATTTTTGTTAGTGGCCTTTGTGAAATACAGGTTTTATAAAGCCAAGAGCAAGACCTCTTCAGATATTGAAGGAGATAAGAGTAAGGGGCAGTTCGCACTGGACATATTGTTGCATTAAAAACAGCTAGACAAAGTGCAATGAAATTGAACAGAAGGCGCCTTTAGATATGTATTAACTACCATACACCATTGGTCATATAAACACTTGAAACTTTCCATACATAAATATGCTTATCATTCACCCAGATTCATCTGATCGGTCCATTGTTTGAAAACTGATATTGATCCGCAGAGACACGTGTCAAATTTAATTTTACCTTGACATGGTGTCTTACACGACGCTCATGGTACAAGACGCTGACAATCTGCGCAACTGCCAAAGATGTTCATCTGATCCATGTAAACATAGAAAAATAGCGCATACGGAATGCAAGAACATGTCCTGTGTATGCCTCCAAAGACGTCCTCAGATGTGCTTACTGTCTCTTTTGGCCCTTCCCTTTTGGGGAATTGTAATAAAGTGAAAAGAAACAACGACCTGAGGATATTAGACATTAGGCATTTAGTTACTTTCACTTTAGGTGTATTCTTTCATCTATCTAATTCTAAATTCAAGTGCTGTCTCAACCCTCTCTCCTCCTCCCTTTAGAGTAGAGACAAAACACGACTGACATCAGAAACCGTATCTAAGCATCTCTCTTTTCATCTCCTCCTCTATCCTCTGGTTTTGCACACTCCAAACAGTTAACAGGCACAAACATACATTTCCTCACAACACATACAATCGGCTGGCCGATCCGTGTCGCAAGCAAATATTGTCTGAAACTGTGCACATGTAGGGGCGATTCTCTGGCTCGATAAAACCCGGGAATTCTTTCTAATCCCAGAAGTACCAGACAGAAAGAAATCAGAGAGTGTGTCTCAGGAATGAGGAACAAGCACCTACATTCAGTTTGATGAGCGTTTACTTCAGGAGGTGGCAGTGCTTTTGGTGAGATGATTTTATTTAGTAAACTCTGAGAATGAGCACAGATGGATAGAGATAAAAGGGCACACACATTAATCTTTAGGGCTGTTGCATCCTGACTAAAAAACAAACCGATTTAGGGTATCACTCTGAGATAAGACAAGACAAATGTGGAACAGCTGTCAAAATGCACCAAAACATCAGATTATTCCTTAAGTCTGTAAATTAACCTATATATATCAAGTTAAAGCCTTAATTAACATCCTCTTGGTTTAAAAAAAAAAAAAACTAAAACAATGTTCATTAAAGCAAGATGAGGCTAGCAGTCCACAACATATAAGACAAAGGCTATGTTCAGACTGCAGGCAAATCTGATCTTTTCAGGCAGACTGTCCGCACTATTAATTGCAAGTGATCAAATCAGATTTGCGCATTCAGACATAACCAACCTATCTGCATGGGTTGCTCTAGTAATGACGTAGGCGTTCCCACGTGATGATGTTTTCAAAACAGATGCGGGAAAAATGGAGGTGCATCATCTCACTCTCCAAATAAGAGCCCTGTCCAGTTGCGGCGCAAAACTCCGTCGCACAAGAAAAACTAAGCGACGGAGGAGACTGGTAAATATTGTGATGTTCCGTGCTGCAGTCACCGATTTTTGACATCATCGTTGTGTGTCACGGTAAGTGTGACACAAAAGACCATTTGAAATCCGATTTGAGCAGCCAGAGCATCTGAAAAAATCTGATTTCAATCGCATTTGAAACCACCTCCCGATGTGGTTTGAATCAGATTCGGAAAAATCAGATGTCCAGACTATCAAAAACTAATTTGGATACAATCTAGATTTGCAAAAAATCGGATTTTTTGTGGCAGTCTGAACAAGGCCTTAGAGCCCTAAAAGTGATCTCTTTTAAGGGCTCTGATTAGTAGGTGAACATTTAGGCTGCATTTACCCTGCTAGGCCTAATGCACAGCTTCAATATTTTATCCCTTCTGTTTGTATGTTTTAATGTTCATTTCTTTTCCTATACAGCTCACACCTAACTCAAAAAAAATTGTGTGACTACGGAGAAGGATTACTGTAATGGGTTATTATGCAGAATATAATTTTTATAACTCTTATCACTTAAACATGTGTAGTCCCTCAAGGATTCACATTTTGTAATTTCCATGCATTCAGTCACTTTACCTGAGCATATCCGTTGTGTAACTATGATGAAAAATCCTGAATTACTAAGTGAATTGGATGAGTGTTTAAATGTAGGTCAGATAACCAAATATCAGATACATATCAAATTTAGATAACCACATTAAAGAGTGTGTATTGTTGTTTACACATGGCAAGATCCAATCTGTCCCATCGATTTATGAAAAAGTCATAATTGGTTAACAGTGCAAATGCAGACATAAATTTCAGCAATGTTAGATGGGACACGCTGATTATGGTACATTTAGACAACTGCACCACATGGTTGGTTCAGCAAATTATAACCCAGTCTAGATATTTGTATATGATTCTCAATGTCTATTGCTTTTGACAGAAAGGGCAAAGACTTCCATTGTTTTCTACTTATCATAATATCCTATGTTTATGTCTGTTTATGTTAAAGGGGTCAAATCTTATACTACTCATTCAGTTTTCTTCCCTTTGGACCACTTACAATTTTAATCAAGGGTTTTGCACCAAAAAAGTCATTTATTATTATAATCACCATTTTCCATGTCTCTCTCTGACTCATTAAAATTAGAAGGGACATTTAAATGCCCTCTTCACATCTGAAATAAGCAAGAACACTTTGCTGCACTCTCACACGAGCTGCAGGTTTGTGCTGCTTCATCCTTCAATAACAGCCTGTTTCCTACCTTGGGATAATTTGGAAATACAGTACATACATATTGTAGGTGCTACATACAGCCAGGAAGTTTTCATAGTATACAAAATTCTTAAAAGATCAAGGAAAATTTGATTCCTTAAAATATGACCCTTTACTTCTCTATTGCATGTAAACAGGTGTCAGAAAGGAAGTTGCTCTCTCAAAATCAGAAGGCAATGAGGGGCCCAGCTGTTACGAGACTGGGAAGGATGAGACGAGAGAGTGTGGATCCAATAGCAGAACTATTTATTAAGGAACCAAGATGAAACTAAAACAATGGAGCAAACAGGAAAACAAACATAGCAGATTGCTGGCTAAAATAACAAATACACTAACAGGCTAACAAACAAGCAAACTAACAAGAACTGACAAAGACACACGAGGGCTATATATACACAGTGGTAATGACCAAACACAGAACAGATGCATCATGGGAAGTGTAGTCCAATAGACAAAACATATGGGAAGGACATGGGACAAACACAAGGGAGTTTGTGACAGTATCCCCTCTTTAATGGGTGGCTCCTGATGCCCAAAGATGGATGGGAAGGGAGGCAGGGCCAAGCAGACTAGGAAGGATCCGGAGGATGATTCTGAGGCCAAGAAGGAGTTGGCGGATGATCAGGAGACCAGGAAAGAGCCTGCATACATCAGGAGGCCTGAGAGGTGGCCACAGGGCCGGGACAGGGTCAGGAGGCCTGGGAGGTGGCCACAGGGCAGGGACTGGGTCAGGAGGCTTGGGAGGCGGCCACAGGGCAGGGACTGGGTCAGGAGGCCTGGGAATTGAGTTCCAGGAGGAGGACCCATAGGCAGGGCCGCTGGAAGAGCATGGAATGGAGTTCCAGGAGGAGGATCTGGAGGTGGGCTGGAAGAGCATGGAATGGAATTCCAGGAGGAGGATCCAGAGGCGGAGCCACAGGGAGAGCAGGAATTTGAATCCCGAATAGAGTGGGAGGAGTCCCTGGAGGAGTCTCTGGGAGAGCAGACAGAACCGCTGGAGGAGGAGTCTTGGGGGGGCTGGAGGAGTGGGCGGAGCCGTGGAAGACTCTGAGGGCGGAGCCGTCATGGTCAGGAGCGCTGGTACTGACTGGGGAATGACCTCCGTGGTCGTGAGCACTGGCAGTGACAGGGGAACAATCTCCATGGTCACGAGTATGGACAGTGATAGGGGAACGGCCTCTGTGGTCATGGACACTGGCAGTGACTGGGGAGTAGGAGCTCTTCTTCTCTTCCGCTTCCAGATGGCCGTTAGCACAGCTGTTGGAGGCTCGAAGGGCATAGCCAAGGGAGGCTCAATGAAGGAAGGCTCCAGGCCACCGAGGCTAGGGAGAAAGTGGTCCTGGAGCAAGGTGCCATGGGAGGCTCAGAACAAAATCTGTGGGAGGCTCGGAGGGCGGAGCTGTCGTGGTCAGGAGCACTGGTACTGACTGGGGAATGACCTCCGTGGTCGTGAGTATGGGCAGTGACAGGTGAACGACCTCTGTGGTCATGAGCATGGGCAGTGATGGGGGAACGACCTCCATGGTCATGAGCATGGGCAGTGACTGGGGAGTAGGAGCTCGTCTCCTCTTCTGCTTCCAGATGACCGTGAGCACAGCTGTGGGAGGCTTGGAAGGGAGAGCTGTGGGAGGCTCAAAGGGCGGAGCCAAGGGAGGCTCAATGAAGGAAGGCTCCAGGGCCACCGAGGCTAGGGAGAAAGTGGTCTCCATTGATGGGAGCTTGGATACCACTGGAACCATTGTGCCCCCCCCAAAAAAAAAAATTCCTATAGGGCTGGAGCTGGCTCTGGGACAGACAAGGCTTGCAACGCTGGCTTGTTGGCTGTGGCAGGCATGGGCCCGGAGCAGGGTGCCATGGGAGGCTTGGAACAAGGGCCCGTGGGAGGCTCGGAGCGCGGAGCCGTCGTGGTCAGGAGCGCCGGTACTGACTGGGGAATGACCTCCGTGGTTGTGAGCACTGGCAGTGACAGGGGAACGACCTCCGTGGTTGTGAGCACTGGCAGTGACTGGGGAACGACCTCCGCGGTTGTGAGCATGGGCAGTGATGGGGGAACGACCTCTGTGGTCACGAGTTTGGGCAGTGACCTCCGTGGTCGTGGACACAGGCAGTGATAGGGGAACGGCCTCCGTGGTCGTGGACACTGGCAGTGACTGGGGAGTAGGAGCCCTTCTTCTCCTTTTCCACTTCCAGATGGCTGCGAGCACAGCTGTGGGAGGCTCAGAAGGCAGAGCTGTGGGAGGCTCGAAGGGTGGAGCCAAGGGAGGCACAATGAAGGCTCCAGGGCCACCGAGGCAAGGGAGAAAGTGGTCTCCTTTGATGGGAGCTCAGAGACCACTGGAACCATTGTGCCCCCTGAAAATTCCTATAGGGCTGGAGATGGCTCTGGGACAGACGAGGCTTGCAACGCTGGCTCGTTGGCCATGGCAGGCGTGGGCCCGGAGCAAGGGGCCATGGGAGGCTCAGAGCAAGGGGCTGTGGGAACCACTGCAAGAGGGTTGGCCACTGGGGTAGAATGCAGAAGACCAGCCACTATGATGTTAGTAATGAAGTCACCAAGACGCAGGCCGTCGCAGTCCAAAGGGACCATCTCCCTCACCGAATAATTCAGTCCTAGCCAAAACATGGTCCTGAGGACTCTCTCCTCTCAGCTCACCTGACAGGCCAAGCTCCAGAACTTTACACAATAAGCCTCTATGGAAGAAGACCCTTGGGTGAATCGCCAGAGTTGTTCAGCTGGATCCATCTTTTAAGGTCAGTTCTTCTGTTACGAGACTGGGAAGGACGAGACGAGAGAGTGTGGATCCAATAGCAGAACTATTTATTAAGAAACCAAGATGAAACTAAAACACTGGAGCAAATGGGAAAACAAATATAACAGCAGATTGCTGGCTAAAATAACATAAATACACTAACAAGCTAACAAACACGCAAACTAACAAGAACTGACAAAGACTATGGGAAACATGTGACATACATGGGCTATATATACACACAGTGGTAATGACAAACACAGAACACCTGGGAACAAAGATGGGGAACAGATGAATGTGATCAACAGGTGCATCATGGGAAGTGTAGTATAATAGACAAAACATAATGGGGAGAACATGGGACAAACACAAAGGAGTTTGTGACACCAGCATAGCTGATAATGCAACAGACAGAAAAACACTGTTGTGAATTCATTTCCAAGTTTCTTTCCCTCTCGCTTTCACAGTAATGGCCGCCTAGTATTTAATTTAATTTGAGTCCTGCCCTAGGTGGCAAAATGGAAGTCAGTCATTTACATCTTGTATCCAACGTCTCTCCCATTCCCTCCAAGCTTCCCATGTTCACTTAGTTATAAGGTGACCCAAAAAATGACACAATTGCTACACAATTGTACAATTGCTATGAGGTTGTTTCCCCAAGGAACCTATCTTATTAGAGGGATATGGAGCTATTGAGGTTATTTCAACAGCTCCAAATTGCCCTTGTGAGGCCCTTAACAAAGCAGTGAATGTAATACCATGTGGGCCATGGTGTATTAGTCAGATGGGTACGTTCATGCACAATAAATGTGACGTTAATGATGGCAGCATACAATTGAAATAACAACAGTTCACCTTACATTGCAGAAATTATAAACAGGTTAATGTCTACATTTATTTTAGAAGTGACTTGCATAAGAATAACAACTGATTGCCCAATTTCTTCCATGGAAAAGTCACTCAGAGCCTTCGAAATTCATAATAAAGGAGGAGAGAAACTTAACTTAGCATCCGGTAAACCTAAAACTTCAAAGAGCCAGGAGTGACTAAAGTCTGGGCTGTCTCAGTGGGCTCTGCTTAGCAGCACGACTATTTAATGAGACAGCAAACACAGGTGTTTTCTAAAGAGCTTCTGAAGAGGGTGCATCATTTTCTGCCCTTTCTTATGCAAGCACTTCTAGTGGAGTGTGCTGAAAACCTCTTCAAGCAACATGAGGCACACGGGATCTTGAGCAGCTCCACACACGTAAGTACACCCACACAACAGCATGTTCTGTTCTAATAGAGGCTGCCTAATATGTTACATTTCCCCTCTCACAACATTCAAATTATGAATTAATATATCAATTCTATATATCAATAGCATCATTAAAATCTTTTTTCTAAAGAGATTCAATTTTCTTTGGTAGAGTTTTTATTTTATTTTATTTTTTTAAAGGTAAAGTTTGTAATTTATGCACCACTAGCATCACCAAATGGAATTGCAAAAATAATGTTTTTAAACAGGTTTCCTGAACACTTCCTGTCTGCTATTGGTCAAACAAACAGATAGTCTCGCCCCAAATTTACACCATTGGTTAATAATAATAATAATAATAATAATAATAATAATAATAATATGTTGAATTTATATAGCGCCTTTCCGGTGCTCAAGGACGCTTCACAATAAAGAATAGTAACATAACATATAGACAATCATATGGACAGTGGACAGTTGATTGACGGTTGACACAATGTTGCTATGTCGGGCTGGTTGGGGTGCTCAATCAAACAGAGCAATGTTTAGATAGTGCCACAGAGCAACAATGTTTCCAGTTTTCTGGGAAATCAACCTACCAATCTACTTTTAGTTGTCTCTCCATATTAAAAGAGGATATGAGAAAGTAATTTAGCATTAATTACACACTTCACCTTCTAGTAGTAGATGTAAATTCATATTCTAGTCAGTAAAGGTGAGCATAACCCCTTTAGTACTGCCTCCAGCCTCTACTATAACAAAACCATCATCTGGAGTTATTTTCAGAAGTGAGCAGTGTTAAATTCATAGAGAGCATATAATGGACAGTTAGCTTTACCTGAGAGGAGATCCTTTAGGTGTGGCAATGCCGTAGCCTTTGGAGTCCAGGTTCCCTCCGACCTTCATAGTGTCACAGGGCTTTCGCTGCTCGATGTACTCATTCATGGTGGATTCCAGCAGGTATGCATACTTCCCTTTGGATTTCCTCACTCGTATAACTCCTTCATCTGTGGTTTTCACAAACACTGAGGGGTCTGCTGACTTCATGTAGGACCACATCTTCTCAAATACTGCAATCTTTGACCTCTAAAAGGGGATACACATTTGTCAAACACATTATAGACCTGAGTCACAGTAGATGCAATATTTAAATT
Organism: Myxocyprinus asiaticus; assembly: GCF_019703515.2. Taxonomy (NCBI): domain Eukaryota; kingdom Metazoa; phylum Chordata; class Actinopteri; order Cypriniformes; family Catostomidae; genus Myxocyprinus; species Myxocyprinus asiaticus. The sequence goes on along the minus strand of NC_059370.1, from coordinate 26,865,934 downwards.
GATGAATTCTAGAGGACAGAAGTAAAGTCAATTCTTTATGTCATACTGTTGTGTCCCTGGATGCAAAGCACAAAAACTACTAAGGAATGTATGCAATGCCCCAAGGGGATGCAAGGACGGTGAGATGTTCAAGGGGGCTGCAACGTTGATATTGCACGCATAAATGGGTTGTTGTGCCCCTGCCTGGGTGTTGTTAAGCCAACAAAACGCTGGAAATACATCTTTCTACAAGATTCCAATGCACAAAAACTCTGTTAAACATGAGCTGTGAAAATTAGACATGACCAAAGACTTAAAATGTGAAGTGTGTAATGTTTTCATAGCACCACAGGGCCACAGTGTTTTCACTTTTCGAGAGAATCAACCTACGAATGGCTACTTATAGCTGTCTCTGCACATTCAGCTGGGACAGGAGAAAGTTTTCTAACATTGAAAAAGTTATACAATTCAAATTTAAGATTGTACAAGAGTCATTTACTCTGACAAGCGTGTATATGACAATTGATTACTAAATAATTAAGTGTCATATAGACTCAATAAGGCTAGAAATAAACTTTATATCTTGAAATGGTAACTTTTGTTTCCCCTCACTCATGCCTCCCCTCACCCTGAAGAACTCTTTGGTGGAGCCGGCATCTAGAGTTCCATAAGCAATCTCAGTCTGTTTGGCTAGGTCCTCAGCGCTCTCGATGGGCGACACCATCCTCTCTACTGTGAGAAAAGCTGCGAGATTGGCTGTGTACGAGGAGATGATGATTAGGGTGAAGAACCACCACACACCACCCACGATTCGACCAGAGAGAGACCTGTGGAAACATAAAAGCATGTGTGAATGCCCACACCCACATATACATACAGCAGAACAGTATGCTCAGGCAGGGTGATCTTATTGGTATCGTAGGTGTCAAACTGGGCATTAACTGCATTAAATTAATGTAATGGCTTTAAAGATATTTAATTTTCCATCAACCTCAAAAGGTTCTAAAAGGTATGTCTGTAAAGTTGTTAAAAAGTGCTTCTGCATTAGAAGCTGTCGATATGTTGATATTGTACGTTTTAGTGTCTATCCAAACATATAAAAATCTGTGTCTGCTAGAACCACACTTTCTGTACAAATACTTATGAATACAAATAAGATCATGTTGGCTCAGAAGCTGAATATTTTAAATCTATGCTAAAAGATTCCAGAAAAACTAATGAAGATCACCATATGCGCCTGAAATGCACAAATGGAGATCAATTATTATAAGTTTATTTAATGTACCCATTCAGAACACTGAAGTCTCACCCTGTGGAGCACTGAACATTTTCTACATCCAATCCGGTGTTTAGCTCCATCACGCACACGTTAATGCTTACAGTGGTCGGAGGTCTAGTCTGTTTGATAAACTGCTCTCTGTCTCCACTCAGCTCTAACTCTTAGAGAAATGTGTTGAGACGAGATAAGCACCATCACAATGCAACTTACCAGCAGCACATTAATCTCACTTTTCGAAAGTTGCCAGTATGTATATGTATATTAATTGCCTGGTATTAATGGTGATGAGAGCACTCAGCCACAACTGTAATTGCACTTTCACAAAAAAAAAAAAAAAAAAAAATATAAAAATAAAAAATCCCCAAACATGTGTGTCTCTCTCCCTCAAGTGAGTCTAAGCAGTACACAATGAGAAGTGGTGTTTGTGAAAGGTTCCGGGGATAGTGTTTTTTTTATATTTGTGGTGGAACAGGCAGAGCAGCTTTGATACAACACATAAACAAAAACAAACGCGTAGCTTAATCATTTAGGCTGTGAAGGAGGCGAATCCGATATGATGAAAGGCAGACGGGGTTGCAACAAACAGAAATATAAAAGGTGAGAACTTGTGAAGTCTTTGAATGTGCAGAAATTATCAAAGAGCAAAAAAAAATATATTTAAGAGAAAAAACATAACAAATATTTGATTTTATTCCTCAAATGTTGCACTAAGATATCTCCACTCACAAATTCCAATTTCACAAGGTTAAAAAAAGGGAAAAAACTATTTCATCCCTGGCCTGAACACAATGTGATAAGAATATTTTTCTACTGTCTTGGTAACACTTTAAAATAAGGTTGCATATGATACCATTAGTTAAAGCAGTAGTAAAAGGGTTTAATGCTGTAAACCCTAAAACACAAAAAAATGACTGTTAAAACAACATTTTAAATTACTTTTCATTGTAATCTAAGTGCTTTTATAAAATGATAAGCTTCACATTTCTGACTTGAAACCCTCCAAAAACTGGCCTCACTGTAACCTCAAATTGTTATTTTTTTAAAGAATCGAAGGGACGAGTTGATTTTTTTTTTTTTTTGTGGTTTTCGAAATTTACTCACCCTAATGTTGTTCCAAATCCATATGCCTTTATTTTTTCCATAGAACATGAAAGAAGATTTGTGTGTGCGCGTGTGTGTGTGTGTGCCGATCATCCATCCTCTTCTTCAACAAAAGCAAAAATTGAGGTTACAGTGAGGCACTTACAGTGGAAGTGAATGAGGCCAATTTTTGGAGGGTTTAAAGGCAGAGATGTGAAGCTTATCATTTTATAAAAGCACTAGCATTAATCTGTTAAGATTTGTGAATTGAGCTGATTTTTTTTTAACAATCGTTTTTGTGTTTTAGGGTTTACAGCGTTACGTCGTCAGGCCAACTAAGCTGTAAAAGGTTAATAAGCTATTTTATCCCACTAAAATATGTTAATACATATTATGTCTTGTGGCTGCACTTTTGAAACAGTGAGTATTTTACATTTACAGATTGGACCCATTCACTTCCATCAAAGTGCCTGGACTGTAAACCAACATTTTGCTTTTTTTAAAGAAAAGGAGGGAGAAGCCAAAATTGATTTTTGTGGTAATCAGCATTATGCCACAAATACTGTCAATTGAGCTTAACGTGTATTGAACTTGGAATATTCTTTTAACATAAACTAATAACAAATAATACTTTTACAGCATTTAATAATCTTTGTTAATTTCTACATGTACTAAATAATACATTTTACAAAACACTTTGTATTTTACATATAATGTTATAAAAACATAATTATAATGGTTGCACTTTATTTTGCAGTACGAGAACTTTCAGTATACTTACAGTGTACTTAACCAAGAAAGTACTGAGAAATATTAGGTAACTACATGTACTTAATATGGGTTAAGTGTAGGGTTGGGGTTAGGTTTAGGGTTAGTACCTTGTAATTAGTGCAGTTGTTGTAATTATATAGTACATGAATGCAAAACAGTACTGTATAATAAAGTGCTACCATTATAATTAATATGTTAACATTGGTTAATGCAGTAGTAACTTACATGTACTACAAATGAACAATAGTATATAAATAATCATCATTAAACGAGATTAAAAAATGTTGTACAAATGTATTGTCTTAACTAATTTTAGCATATAGAACTTTATTGTAAAATGTTACCACCATCTTTTTCTGCCAGATCTTTGAGGATTGTCTCTAATCCCTCTAAATGCAGCTCAGACAAGCATATGAGATCATTTTAAGGTCTCTGAGGGGGTCCGAGACAGGTCTTCCTGCAGGACTACAAGGCATAAACAAAAGCATGGCTGCTCTACCCTGAGTTGCTGGCAGCCTGGTTGCTTAATCCTCTCTCTCGGCTGGTGCAGTGGCTGAGGTTAACCATCTATGTGAGGAATCCACCTTGATGGAGGATGACCAGGAGAGCCAACAGGTCTATTCAGATTAATTCAAAAAGAAACTTGTTCATGTTTATCTTACATGTCTATGTCCTCTCACTGGGCGAAATGCATTTCCTGATGGCCAATGAACAATGAATTTATCATGAATGCACCTTCTAGCTGTGCACAAATCTTTGTGAAAGCAATGTAAGCACCTAATGTAGGATTGTAAATTTAGTTGCTGGATGGTTTAATACACAGCAGCATTATAATCTAATGATCCTGGTAAATCAATATTCAGAGTGAACACAGCTACACCATAAAAATGATTCACAACGGGACTTGCGGCGGTGTGTTGAATTAGTACTAAACTGACCTGATGAAGATGCTGATAATGTGTCATATCTGCTATTTTTGCAGTGTCATAATTCATAGTATGCTATATATTAAACCATCAACAAGATGGCATGCATATTTGCTACCACCAAAGAACAAGATAATAAAATATGACAGCACACTAAAAAATAATCTGAGAAAAGCAGACTTCTGTGTGGAAGACTCAATCATGAGTGATGTCCTTGAAACATGATTTTAGTCAAAATATAGTGATTTAAAAACCACTTGATTACTGAAACTGCTGCACATAGTACATGTGACACACAGATTCACCCATAAGCATTTTTAAATGACTGATAGCCTTACATTTAGTGGCTGAATGACCACCATGTTTTCAGCACGAAACAGATATTGTAGTTACTTCAATTAATAACATTAACAAACATAATAACATTATAAAATTCTACAGAGATCATTAGTTATTGTATATTCAAATACTTAGAAATGTCATTGGATGGATGGACGGACGGATAATGCTCACATAAACAATGGGGAGTAGGGTTAGTAAAAATGCATTCCTGTTGAGTGTATTACGTCATTTACAACCAAATATGCAACTCGCTTTTGGTGCCACCCTGTGGACATTTCACCTCAACAACACTTCCAGCTTTGGCCACTGGGAGCAGTGGTTTGATTTGCAGAATAAAATAAATATATTTATGATTATGTTAATGTTTAACAGCTGGCAGGTGGTGAGTGTACTAGTATACTATGGCTGCCATTGCATCATCCAGGTGGATGCTGCACACTGGTGGTGGTTGAGAGGAGTCCCCTTTTCACAATGTAAAACGCTTTGAGTGTAGTGTCAGAAAAGCGCTATATAAATGCAACATTCACGTTCATTTGTTTTAATGTACCATGCACCATAATTGTGATTAATTACAGAAAACTGTTTGATTAATTAGTTAATTAGCAATGATGGAGCACTCCAGACTGAATACTCCTCCACAGTTTGTGTGTGTGATCATATCAACGAGAACAAAGAACAATTGGGCTAAATTAAAGACAATACCCGAGTGCAATGCAACTCCACAGGAAGACGGCAATAAACTCTAAGTGGCGGAGAGGGAACACATGGCTAAGCCAGAGTAAAACTGCTTGCTGAGCTTGAAGCCGTTCAAATTAAGGATGTTTTGTTTTTTGGCTTTTAAAGGCAGCATAAGTGTATCCTTTGCTGCCTTTGGTATTCCACAATCCTCTGTGTGCTGTTCAGTGATTGGTGGAAAATGAATAAATCTTTTTATCATCTTATGACTTATGAGAAATAATCATAGTCACAAAATATTTTCTTGGTTGTCTCTAAAGCCCTCTTAAATGCTCCATCATTTTGAGTCATTTTGACCCAGAAACACATTTTTGAGTTGTATGCACTATAGTAAGAAGGAAAGTCTAAGCTTTCCAACAATATAATTATTATGTTTCCATGTCTCCAAACCATTGTCAAGATAAAATCATGTAAATGTTGGCTGATATAACCATTTAAATGTTCTCCTTTTACTTAAAACATGCTGAAAACTCAATATGTGTCTCTGGAACAAAGTGACCCAAAATGATGGAGCAGGTCACATTTGTTTAGATCATTGGACATAACATTATGGCCTCTTGGAAGTCTCTTGGTCTCTTGAAATCAGTTTCATTATGAGGTACAGTACATTCATACACAAAATACTGCCTGTCAGTGATTGACAGGGCAGTAAGGCAGCAAGTTTCGGAAACAGCTGTAATGTCTGTTCATTCATATGCAACAAAATCATAAATTTCTTTTGTCTGAGACCAAAAACTGTCAGATATGGGTTTTACACAAATATACAAATTCTTGGCACTATTACACAGTGCCTCTGGCATTGCTATAGTAATAACATTACCGGTTTGTGAAAATAAAAATAAAAATGAATCAAATTCTGAAAATATCACACCACAGGCAAAATGTGCACAAGAGGATTGGGCAGCAGAAATTTGAAGCTGGTGGTGGGAATTGCGGCTCAAGCTCTGATGTTATTTGTCAGCTTTTGCTGGGCACCATTAGAGCAGTGCGAAGCTGACACACTGATGTAATTTCTGTTCACATGTCAAAATCTGTCCGTGTTTAAATCCACACTACTGCTCTCTCTTTCTCACAAGGTCAGTATTTATGTTCTGCATGTACGGAATGAGAGGATTATGCAAATTATGTTTACAGCAAATTACAACAGCTAAATGACAGGAAAAAAACAGTGCAAATTTCCCTAATGTCTCTGTAACGTGTTAATTTCTAAAGTGTAGCACATGCATGTATGTAACTGGGACATGCTGCATTTTATTTTCCCAGTTTTAGTTTCATAAATCTCACCGATCCTGAGACACATCAAAAAATGCATTGAGTCACTTATTAAGACTGATGTGCAAGTGTCTTTCCAAATCCATTGCTGAAACAGAACTACCCTCCTGTGTTATATAAATTATGGCCATAATCTGTCTTTTCCACTGCCCTGTTAAAGATAACTTACTGAAGGTGGCCCAGATATCTGTCCCTAATGGCCCTACATACAACCACACACACACACACACACACACACGCCACACATGTATGCAAAGACACACTATACTATACTCTTTCCTGCACAGAGCCAGCATTAGACCCAATAGTGTCTATAAAACACAAAACACCACCGATAAGTCATGACAACCAATCATTGTAATGAAAGCCATCTGTTGTGTAAATTAGGAGTGAGGCACTAGATACAGGGTACATAAACAGGGTACACACACACACACACACACACACACACACATACACACACACACACACACACACACACACACACACACACACACACACACACACAGAGAGATAAGCTGATGATGGCACTCAGTTAGCAGTTCTCTCATACTGTGAGCTGTGCCACTCCAGAGGAAACACCCATGTCTTTCTGCGTTGCCATGGTAGCAACCTCTCATCTCCAAACAGGCGATTGAGATGGGTTTTGTCATGAGCAGCTCTCTGTCAACACTGAACTGACTGAAGCCAATTCACTACTAGCACGCATCTGTACAACATGCAGAAGCCCACTATTTGTCCGCTGTGTTTTTTCTCTTTTCATCTGTCTCTGTCACTGGATCGCTGTTGTTCCCTCTTCTAAACTCCAGCCCTTCATCTGAACTGTCTTGACCCATCACTGTCACTCTCTGACTCAACAGACCTCTTATACACATATATCTGATATGTCTGACACAGCCTTTCAACAAATCTTCTTGGTAACACTTTCAATTAATCTTGTGTATAATGCATTATAAAGGTATTTGCTGTGCATTATAATGCATGCATAATTGTTTCATCTTGTAAATAATTGTAACAACAGTTATATTAGATTTATAATACATACCTGTTTGTACTTACACTTTTAGATGTTATTCTATTAGTACTAATATGTCTAGATGTAATGCTTTAAAACAGTGTTTCTCCACTGGTCTTGCTTCAGGATCCAGATTTAACATAAACAAAAAGTGGCGATTCAAAACATCGAACAGTTTATTAATATCTCTTTTACCTTGCAAAGTTTTATTCATTGTTTTTGAGGATGAGGCGATGTCATGCAGCCTTGCATCAAAATGCATGATTTTATGGTTAGCTGAATTTTATTATCTGCATTTAGCATTGCTTTCCCCTGCTGTCCTTGACCCGATCAAAACAGATCTGTAACTCATTTTTTGGGTTGCAACCCACTAGCTGAAAACCACTGCTTTAAAACACATGATCAACACCAAAGTTCATGTGTTAACATGTTCCGCAATGCATTATACTCTTTGTTGTAACTATAAATAGGTAACAAATATAATTATATCTGTGGTTACAATTATTTATGAAAAGATCAGTTTACAATGTGTATTATAAGGTGTTTTGAATACCTTTATAATGCATTATGCATACAGGCTTTATAGATTGTGTTAGCAATTTTTTTTACTCATCTCTACTGAGTCTTATTTAGATGATGGTTGTTTAAGGTCACACTGTTTATAATAGTTCTGATCATTCAAAAAGCAGTGTTACAATAAATGCTCTCTCAACTGCTTTGCACTTATAATTACCTACATTTATAATTCATTTAGGCAAATGGCATAAGCAGCTTTTCTTTTGGAGCTTCAAAGGAGACATTTCCATTCACTTGCATTTTAAGGACCTACCGAGCTAAGATATTTTTCTATTTTTCTTCAAATGTGTTCTGGTGAAGAAAGAGTAAATAATGAGATATATTTCATTTAAGGATTATCATTTCAATAATAATAATAATAATAAAAAAAAAACACACACAAACAAAACAAACACAGTTAACAGAGCCAGAAGACAAGATGGATTTCACATTTATATTTACAGTAGTAAGTAATGTTGCTTCTGTGGAAAGGAATGAGCTGATGTAAGCAAGATCATGAGTGCTTAACTAAATTTCCAGACACTGGACACTGACTCTGAGTTTCTGTAAATAACTAATAAGTGCTGTATTCCACAAAGAAAACAGATGTCTAGAGAACTGCAAAACAAAGTCTAAGTGGAGTCCTCAAGGGACTGCTTCACTGAAGATAATTAAAAAGAAAACTGTTGCTGCTTGCGTTCCCATGTTTATTTTCTCTCGTTAGGAGGCCTGTTGCACAAAAGCAATAAGAAAAATCAGACCTCATCACATTTTTGTTTTTTTTTATCCTCTCACAAAAAACATGTCTAGCTGTATCTTTTCATTTTCTCTTTATGGATCTTTGAGGGAGATGTTTTTCTATTCAAGGATGCAACAAAATTAACTGAAAAGAGCAGAAAGAAAGAACTAAAGAAAAAAATGTATTTGGGGAGATGAAAAACTTTAAAGACATTTAAATGAAACAATCAGGAAACATTCAAGCCATGTAACTGCCTTAGTAGAGTTATAATAGATAAGAGTATTTCTTGATTAGATATTGAATTATTTTGAATACTATGAAATTGTTTGTTTGGAAAAGTAGAGGTATAGTAGATGTCGAATTGTGATTTATTTCTGGCTAACAGCATAGTGTATATTATTGGCTAGAATACAAACACGTTTACTAAGCTATCTAAATGGGCACTGTGACGAGGAGGAGGGCATGGCCGGGCTGTGAGGGTGCACGCCTGGTGCTGAGTGGTTCAATCAGCTGGAGAGAAATTAGAGGAGGAGTCGGGGATGCCAATGAGAGAGAGAGAGACACACACGGAGCTGTGTGTGTGTCGTCAATGTGTGTTATTATGTTCCAGTTCAGTTTGATGTTGTGCTATATTAAAGTCTTGTTGAATATTGATATGGTTCCCAACTCCTCCTTGCCCACCTTACCCGTTACACAGTTGCCCAAACCCGGGACTGGAGGAGGACCCTCCGTCAGAGAGCCCTCGCCACTGACGGGGATCAAGACGCCGATGAGGTGTGATGCGGTGGTGCTGGTGCGGTTCGTCCGAGGGTGGAGGAGCCTGCTACCATCCGCTAGGAGACGAAGGAGCCGCTGTCATCCGCCAGGGGATGAGGGAGCTCGCTGCCATCAGCCAGGAAGTGGAGAAGATGCTGCCGGTCGCTAGAGGGTGGAGGAGCCGCTACCATCCACCAAGGGGTGGGGGAACTTGACACCGCCCGCCGGGAGGTAGAGCAGCCGCTGACGTCTGCCGGGAGGTGGGAGAGCTCACTGCCGTCCGCCAGGAGGCGAGGTCCAGTGCCATCGCCCGGAGTCGCGGAGGACCGCTGCTCAGCTGGCCGATGACTGAATGGCGGCGTGGTCGGGAACCGGAGTTTTTTTCTTTTCACTCTCTCTCTCTCTCTCTCTCTCTCTCTCTCTCTCTCTCTCTCTCCCACCCTCTTTTCCTCTCCCCTTCCCTCCCCTCATCCTACCCAGGTACCCAGGAGGTGGGAAGAATCACACGGCGAGGACATGTCCTAAGGGGCAACTCCTCCCCTCCAGGAGGGAGTAAGTCAGTCCAGAGCTTTCCCTGGCCTGAATCAGGCGGTGGGGGTATGTGACAAGGAGGAGGGCATGGCCAGGCCGTGAGGGCAAACACATACATACACACACATGTTTGCGGCTATCCTTATGAGGACTCTCCATAGACATAATGATTTTTATACTGCACAAACTATAGATTCTATCCCCTAACCCTACCTCTAAACCTAACCCTCACAAAAAACTTTCTTCATTTTTACATTTTCAAAAAACATTGTTTAGTATGTTTTTTAAGCGATTTGGATTATAGGGACACTAGAAATGTCCTCATAAACCATATTTATAGCATAATACCCTTGTAATTACCAGTTTGTAACCTAAAATTTTAGGTTAAACCACTCAAACCCGCCCACACACACACACACACAGAAAGAGAGAGAGAGAGAGAGAGAGAGAGAGAGAGAGAGAGAGAGAGAGAGAGAGAGAGAGAGAGAGAGAGAGAGAGAGAAATAAAGAAAAGGGGGCATATGTCAAGTGAACACACAAAAACAACACCACCTAAAAATGACAAGAGCAGCAATATTTTCTTCATCTACAAAATTAACAACTGTAGCTGATGTGCTGTGGGTTGACAAACTGTGGTTGTGTGTGTATTGAGGTAATGACAGTGGATGACTTCCGATGTGCCATAGTGGGCAGGGCACTGGGAGATATGGAAATGACCCTTCTCCTGTGAGAGTCATTATCAGTATAATAGGCATATGATGCTCCATCAACCACTCAACAACTAGATAAGTTCTGCTCTCAGCACACATCACTTGAATCCACTCGCCGTGTCACCAACAATCATCCACGTGTTTATTTAATCAGCCAATAATGTGGCAGCAGTGCAGTGCATAAAACCATGCAGATACGGGTCAGGAGCTTCAGTTAATGTTCACATCAACCATCAGAATGGGGTAAAAATTTGATCTCAGTGATTTGGAGCATGGCATGATTGTTGGTGCCAGATGTGCTGGTTTCAGTATTTCTGTAACTGCTGATCTCCTGGGATTTCCACGCACAACAGTCTCTAGAATTTTCTCAGAATGGTGGCAAAAACAAAAAACATCCAGTGAGCGGCAGTTCTGTGGACAGAAATGGTTTGTTGATGAGAGAGGTCAACAGAGAATGGCCAGAATGGTTTGAACTGACAAAGTCTACGGTAACTCAGATAACCATTCTGTGCAATTGTAGTGAGAAGAATAGCATCTGCTATTCTGAGATGCAGGTTTCGGCATGAGGGGTACCTACACAATATTAGGCAGGTGGTTTTAATGTTGTGGCTGATCAGTGTATATACATACATATATATATATATATATATATATATATATATATATATATATATATATATATATATATATATATATATATACACACACACTACCAGTCAAAAGTTTTGAAACACTTGACTGAAATGTTTCTCATGATCTTAAAAATCTTTTGATCTGAAGGCGTATGCTTAAATGTTTGAAATTAGTTTTGTAGACAAAAATATAATTGTGCCAACATATTAATTTAATTATAAAACTAAAATGTAAATGCTGTCCTTTTCTGCATATCGCTGCCCCCTTCCGCATATCATGGCGCCCTTTTGTGGAGCGTTCTGCATAACGCGGCGGCCCATGCGGCCCCATTTCGTGGCCGGCCCACTGGGGAAAGTCCCGGTTCTCCCAATGACCAGTCCGCCACTGTGTTATTCCATAGTTTTGATGACTTTACTATTATTCTAAAATGTGAAAAAAAAATTATAATAAAGAATGAGTAAGTGTTTCAAAACTTTTGACTGGTAGTGTATATATATATATATATAAAACCGTGTGTGGAAGTAATGCCCCCTGTTGAATTTGGCGTGACCCCCTTTTGAAGTAACCATGCCCACATTTGGTACTTTTTTTGCTAGTGAATATAATGGTAAAGGGAACAGTGGACACCCTGAGGAAGTGGCACTGAGCTTATTATTCAGTGCTGTTGAATTACATATTATTAATATATAGTACAATTGCTTCTTTATCCGTATATCACGTTGAGTAAGATGATGACACTGACATGCTGTCATACTGGTACTGCGCATTTTATAGATCTTTGACTAGCTCAAAGCAAATGAGTTTTGCATCCCCCACTGTGAACTCTAAGGGAACCTTAGGTTGGGAACCACTGTGTTAGAGCCATGGTTCTCAGCTATCCAAAAATGGGTCGCAGATCGGTTCTGACAGCAGGATAAAGCATTTTAAATGCAAATAATAAAATGCAAGTAACCAAAAAATAAGGTTTGTAATAGAATATATAAGCAAAATACTGTAATACGCTTTTCAACTTTCAGAAGGGAGAAGAAAATTCTGCATACATTTTATGCTGTGGGTCAAATCAAACTCTAATTTAGTACAGTATTTTGGCACAAATTCAGCAGTCACTTGGTAGAAGCTAAGAAAATATGGCAGATGTCAACATGGACAGGTTGCATGAAATGCCTTCATCCACGAAACCCATCATATTTCAATGTTCAACGTTCAATGTTCAATTTCTGTTTTGGAGGTTTTTGTTAGGTTGCCCCTTGTTGTCCACTGTAAAATCTACATTCTGAATCAAAATCAGTTGAGGACCATTATTAGAGTATGTATTTGTAGTTTTTTGCTTTTGTTGAGAACAATTTGAAAGCTTTATTAAAAAAGAGAAGAATGAGAAGAAAATAAAAGAGAACAGAACAGAAACAAAGAGAAGAGTAAAGGATGAAGGACAGTGTAAGATATGAGATTCCAGGCCCACATGTGTTAGAAGATAAACATTATCTTGAGTGGCTTGCATAAATTATGCCTGATGGGGAGGTTTGAGTGACAGCCCTGACATTTGAGCCATTTTATTTTCAAAGAATAAACAGCACATGACACCATATTCTGACTATTGCCATAGAATGGCAATACCACTCACAATTCAGCCTGTCAGAGTTCATTAGATGCGAGGGGTCATTCGCAAATTTACGTGCAGATGATCACATAAGGTTAGGGCTCTGACTACCAATGATTAAAGAAGGATAATGGAAGTCCTTAATACAGCTGCTGTTTCCTCTCTCTTGCCTTGTTACTAATTAAATGTCATCACACAGATAATTGTGAATATCCAGACTCAGTTAAGAAGAAATCTTGTTTGGTGAAACAGTGGCGGACATGCCATCCGCACCCCATTCCCAACTTGTTTATAGAACTTCAGTGACACGGAGAGAGAAGGTATAATCACTACAAGATTGTTGATTCCACTCTGCAGAGCATGAGTCAAGGTGATACATGATGGAAAAATGACACACAGTCTAATTAAGATACTCTGAAGCCTCTCTGCGCCCCCTCACAGGAGACATCCACAGGAAACCAGCGCACTGCTCACCCTCACAGTGCTGACATTTCAGCATCACTGCTGAGACAGAATAATCAATTCATACTGCAGCTCACAGACTCTTCTAGGGACAGAGACATGCACTGTCTGTATGTTCTGTTACATTGGACTACACTTAAATATGGGCACACTACTGTCAAGTAGGCAATATAAAAACCATAACCTCAACTAAAAGGTGAAACTGAACTTGTAGTTATGCTTATGGTAGTAATTGTGATCTCCAAAAAGAAAGATGTAATTTTTACTATGTTGATGGAACGGCAACACACAGACCAAATGGCAAAAAATAACACCAGAAAATATATTAACCAAAGGCACTAGGGGTGGTCTGATTAAAATGTTATGAGTAATTTTATATCATGGTATCAGTTTTGCTGGTACCAAACCCCAAAATGTGTTATACAGTATGATACGTATATACTAAAATGTCTGTGCCAAACAATAAAAAAAATGTATATATCCACATTAAGGTTGTAACATAGGCTCAGGAGAACCAGAAGTTAGATCCATTTGCAGCTTTACTTGTAAAGTCACAGAGAATATACCATCAAGATGGCGCTGCGGATGGCCACCTCGGTGTGTAGCTCTTCAATTCTTTTGTTGTTTTTGTTTGTTTGTCCTGTGTTTAGTAATATTTTTCCAGTCAGTTTTACCAGGGACAAACTGCTGAACATTCGGCAGCATATACCAGACAACCTTTTTCCAGTTTTTGAATATTCAGATGTTTTGCTGGACATTTTAGTCAGAGGTGCAGCTGTGTTGTTTAAACGCGCTATGAGATGCAGGCGAGGGAGACGAGCAGGCGCGCTGGTCAGGCTCCGTCTGCGCGGCTTTCGAACAACGCTGCTGAGCATTCATCTAACGAATCTCCGCTCTCTTCCTAACAAAACGGACGAACTACATCTCCTCACCCGTACAAACAAGGACTTTTCAAACTCTGCTGCCTTGTGCTTCACAGAAACCTGGCTGAGTGAAGCCATTCCGGACAGCGCGTTACATCTGCCGGGCTTTCAGCTGTTCGCATCGTGGAGTTAACGGGAAAAATGAGAGGTGGTGGAACATGCATTTACATCAATGAAAGTTGGTGTACAGATGTAACAACATTAAAGAGGATGTGCTGTCCTAATTTGGAAGCGCTCTTTATTAACTGTAAACCATTCTACTCTCCGCGGTAGTTTTCTTTGATTATTCTGGTGAGTGTGTATATCGCGCCAAACGCACGTGTGAACACAGCGCAGCAACAGCTGACTGATCAAATCACAGACACGGAACAACAATACCCGGACTCAGTTATTATTATTCTTGGGGATTTTAACAAAGCAAATCTCACACGTGAACTGCCCAAATACAAACAGCACATTACATGCCCCACCAGAGACAGGAACATACTGGATTATTGTTACACAACAATAAATGATGCATATCGCTCTGTCCCTAGAGCAGTTTTGGGACTCTCTGATCACTGTCTGGTTCATCTTCTTCCAACCTACAGGCAGAAATTAAAATCAACCAAGCCAGTAGTCAGGACTGTAAAGAAATGGACCAATGAAGAAGAGCGGGAACTACAAGCCTGCTTCGATTGCACGGATTGGAGTGCTTTTGAGGCTGCAGCCACAGACCTGGACGAGCTAACAGATACTGTTACATCATATATCAGTTTCTGTGAGGATATGTGCATTCCTACTAGGACTTATTTAAAGTTCAACAATGACCGTGGTGTACAGCAGAGCTCAGGCAGCTTCGTCAGGCCAAAGAGGATGCTTACAGGGGTGGGGATAAAGTCTTGTACAATCAGGCCAGGAACACACAAAGAAATCAGAGTGGCTAAAAGAAGATACTCTGAGAAGCTGAAAATAAGTTTTCAGCTAACGACACTGCATCAGTTTGGAGTGGCATGAAAAAACTCACAAATTACAGGACTCCTACCCCCAACCCTGTGGTGGACCAACAACTGGCTGATGACCAGAATGTGTTCTACTGCAGATTTCCTTTCCTTTCCTTTCGGAAACAAAAGTCGAGGAAAGCTTCAGGCCCAGATGGCATCTCACCAGCGTGTCTTCGATCCTGTGCTAACCAGCTGGCCCCAATCTTCACACAGATCTTCAATAGATCACTGGAGCAATGTGAAGTCCCATGCTGCTTCAAACGCTCAATCAATATTCCTGTCCAAAAGAAACCAAAAATCACAGGACTTAATGACTACAGACCTGTTGCTCTGACATCTGTGGTCATGAAATAATTTGAGAGACTGGTGTTGGCCCACCTGAAGAACATCACTGGACCCTTTCTAGATCCCCTTCAATTTGCTTATCGAGCAAACAGGTCTGTGGATGATGCAGTCAACATGGAATTGCATCATATCCTGCAACATCTGGACAGACCAGGGACATATGCAAGGATCCTTTTCGTGGACTTCAGTTCGGCTTTCAACACCATCATCCTAGCTATACTCCAGAATAAATTACACCAATTCTCTGTTCCAATGTCTATCTGTCAGTGGATTACCAGCTTTCTGATAGACAAGCAGCAGCTTGTGAGACAGGGAAAACTCACTTCCAGCACCTGTACAATCAGCGCTGGTGCCCCCCAGGGACTTGTGCTCTCCCCACTACTCTTCTCCCTCTACACCAATGACTGCATCGCCAAGGACCCCTCTGTCAAGCTCCTGAAGTTTGCAGACGACACCACTGCCATCAGCCTCATCCGAGATGACGATGAGTCTGCATACAGAAGGGAGGTTGAACAGCTGGCTGTCTGGTGCAGTCAAAACAACCTTGAGCTGAACACGCTCAAAACGGTGGTGGAGATGATTGTGGACTAGGAGGAACACCCCAACACTGACCCCCCTCACCATTCTAAACAGCACTCTGGCAGCAGTGGCCCAGCAGAGGTTGTACTTCCTTCGCCAGCTGAGGATGTTCAACCTGCCACAGGCGCTGCTGATACAGTTTTACTCAGCAGTCATTGAGTCTGCCTCTGCACTTCAATAACTGTCTGGTTTTGTTCAGCTACAAAATCAGACATCAGAAGACTACAAAGGACAGTTCGGACTGCTGAGAGGATTATTGCCTGCCCCCCCTTCAAGAACTATACACTTCCAGAGGGAGGAAAAATCACTCTGGACCCCACTCACCCTGCCCATTACCTTTTGGAAAGGTTGCCTTCTGGCCGACGCTTCAGAGCTCTGAGCACCAGAACCGTCAGGCACAGGAACAGTTTTTTCCCTCAGGCTATCCATCTCATGAACATTTAAATTGCCCCATTGAGCAATAACTTTGTGCAATACACAGTTTAGTCTTTTTTATATTTAACCAACACATCCAACCTCTTCTGCCATTTCATTCCTCTAAAAAACAAAAACAAAAAACACACACACAAAAAAAACAAACAAAAAAAAACATTTGCACTGTACATAACAGATAACAGATTTGTATTAGATTTGCACTATGTATGTGTTTGTATGTACGTATGTGTATAATTGTTTTTTTATTTTTTATTATTATCTATGTCTTGCTGCTGTTTTTGTATTGTTTTTGTATTGTTGTACACTGGAAGCTCCTGTCAACAAGACAATTCCTTGTATGTGTAAGCATACTTGGCAATAAAGCTAATTCTGATTCTGAATATACAACAGGCAGAGGTCAGTATTCAAAACATACAGCAACGTAGTAAAATCCAATAATTGTGGTCAAAAACAGGCAGAGGGTCGAGGCAGGCAGAAAACAATCACAAAGAGTATATTCAGGAACAGATCAAAGTCAAAAGGCAGGCAGCAGTGAATCAGGATGACAATAACAGGCAGAAGATCAAACACAGGCAGACTAATATGTAAAAATGCTCAGAAATGTTAGCCGGGGCAAAAACAAGACTTCTCACTGAACCCAGTGTTTGCAGTGCTTAAATAGTCCATGAAATAAGGTACAGGTGTGTAGTAATCAGTACCGCTGAGGATGATGGGAATCGTAGTTCATGAGAAACACGGGTGACGGCGCTCCCTGGTGGTTATCGAGGGGAGTGTTCGTAACAGAGCCCCCCCCCCACGCGAGCGGCTCCTGACGTGAGGAAGCACACGATGCCTGGGTCTTCCATGGGGTCTGGGGGCAGGTCTTTGTGGATGAGTCCTGTGGAATTCTGTTATGAGGTTGGGGTCAAGAATGTTCTCAGCATTGACACAGGAACACTCCTCTGGAACATATCCCTCCCAGTCTACCAGATATTGAATTCCGTGACCCCGCCGTCTGGAGTCCATGAGTTCTTGAACCTGGTAAGCTTCCTCGCTGTCTATGATTATGGGGGGGGGGTTGTAGTATTGTCCTCCACTTCCTCCCTTGGACCAACAGCAGGTTTGAGCAGTGAGACATGAAATGTGGGAGAAATACGATAGTTAGTGGGCAGTTGAAGACTGAATGATACGGGAGTGATTTGTCATGATTTTGAAGGGACCCACATACCTGGGATTGAGCTTTCTGCAGGGCAGACGAAGGCATAGGTCGTGAGTGGAGAGCCAGACCCATTGTCCTGGTGTATATTGGGAACTCGGACGACGATGCCGATCGGCCTGCTCTTTCTGTCTCCTCACGGCTCGCTGTAGATGGACATGCACCTGATTCCATATTTCCTCGCTCCAGAGCCAGTCGTTGATGGCCGGTAGTTCCATGGGCTCTCCTGACCAGGGGAACAAGGGTGGTTGAAATCCCAGCACACACTGGAATGGAGTCATGCCCGTGGATGTTTTTTGTAGTGAGTTTTGGGCATAATCTGCCCACAGCAGGTACCGGCTCCAATCATTTTGGTTTTGATGGCAACACATCCTGAGGAAACGAGTGATCTCTTCATTCAGATGTTCGGTCTGCCTGTTGGATTGAGGGTGGTACCCAGAGGTGAGGCTGATGTTGACATTTAATTGACAGAAGAAGGCCGTCCAGACCCGAGCAGTGAATTGTGGACCTCGGTCGGATATGATGTCATCAGGTAACCCCTAGAACCGAAATACTTGATGTAATAGATGTTCCGCTGTCTCGAAGGCTGTGGGGAGCTTGGGAAGAGGGATTAATCAACATGCCTTGGAGAAACGATCGATTACAGTTAAGATTGTGGTGTTACCTTGAGATACTGGAAGTGGTTGAAGCAGGCCTGCCGGGAGTAGTCTGGAAGATTTGATTACTGCACAAGTGGGGCATTGGTTGACATAAGAAATGGTGTCTGCCTGCATAGTTCTCCACCAAAATTGGTTCCGGAGCAGATGGAGTGTAGTCATGATGCCTGGGTGCCTGGAGATGGTGGCAGTATGGACTCTCCGTAAAACCTTCTCCCATAATGACTGTGGCACATAGGTTATGCCTTCAGGGAAATCGTGAGGAACCGGATCTTGACACTGGGCCTGGTTAATCTCTGTCATGATGTCCCATTGGACTGGTGCAACGATTAGAGATTATGGGTTCTGATGTCTGGTTCTGAGCTTCAAATTGACACGAGAGGGTGTCAGCTTTAACATTCTTAGTGCCAGGGCAATATGTGATTTTGAAGTCAAAACATGTAAAAAATAGTGCCCACCTGGCCTGCCATGGATTCATTCTCTTTGCTGAGCGCAGATATTCAAGGTTCCGATGATCTGTCAGCATGAGTAATGAATGCTTTGCCCCCTCCAACCAATGTCACCATTCCTCCAGGGCTGCTTTCATGGTGAGTAATTCTCGGTTCCCCACATCGTAGTTTTTTCTGCCGTGGAGAGTTTTTGGGAATAGAAAGCACAGGGTTAGAGTTTCGGAGGTGACCCATGGCGTTGTGAAAGAATGGCTTCAATCCTGGTGTTTGAGGTGTCCACCTCGATTACGAATGGACAATCTGGATTAGGATGATGCAGAATGGGAGCAGAGGTAAAGCAGGCTTTGAGATCCTTGAAGGCTTGTAATGCTGATGCAGACCAACATAGTTTGGTGACCCCTCCTCTCTGCATGGACATAAGGGGTGCAGCAATCATGCTGAAATTCCTGATGAACCGTCGGTAGAAGTTAGCAAAACCCAGAAAATGTTTTAGTTCCTTCAGAGATTATGGTTGAGGCCAGTTTAAGACCGACCGTACCTTGTTGTCATCCATGGCGATCCCCTCAGAGCTAATGATGTAGCCCAGGAACGAAACAGATGTTTGGTGAAACACATTTCTCGGCCTTGGCGTAGAGCTGGTGTGAGATTAGATGCCGGAGAACGGTTCTGACATGTCCGATGTGTTCCTCCAGGGTATTAGATTATATTAGAATGTCGATGTATACAATCACCCATCAGTTTAACATATCTCTGAAGACATCATTGATGAAGGACTGGAACACTGAAGGACTGTTAGCAAGGCCGAAGGGCATAACCAAGTATTCATAGTGTCCACTGCTGACGGAGAATGCTGTCTTCCACTCGTCCTCCTCTCTGATGCGAATGAGGTTGTAAGCGCTGCGCAGATCCAGTTTGGTGAAATACTTGGCGGTTCATAGTTGTTCCAGTGCTGCCGGGACTAATTGTAAAGGGTAACAAAATTTCACAGTGATATCATTGAGAGCACGATAATCGATGCAAGGTCGGGACCACCGTCCTTCTTACCCATGAAGAAGAATCCAGCCGTAGCATGGGAAGTGGATGGTCGTATGAAACCCTTGGCCAGCTCCTCCCCGATGTAACTTTTCATGGCCTGGGCTTCAGGCTCAGATAAAGGAAAAATCCTGCCTCATGGTGGTGTCACACCTTGTAATAGCTCAATAGCATAGTCTCTGGAATGATGAGGGGGATGTTGTGACACTTTGGTCTTACTGAAGGCCTCCACCAGATCTGTGTATTCCTTTGGCTATTTGGGTACCTCAGTGATCTTCTCTGTGACTGATACAGCTCCAACAGATAAAGGAACTACTGACCTCAGGCAGTTGGAAAAGCATGTGGAGACCCATTGTGATATCTGTCTCTCACTCCAAGAGATTTGTGGGTTATGTTGCTGAAGCCAGGGTAGTCCGAGAATGACAGGATGGTGTGGTGAGCGAATGACATAGAGGCGTGTGATTTCAGTGTGTATAATGCCCACTTGAAGGGTGATGTCTGCGGTGATGAATTGAACATGGCCGGTCCCCAGAGGACGTCCATCTAGCACTGCCACTGCCAAGGGAGATTCACAGGGAATTAGTGGTATCTTAAATTCTCTGACTAACTCCTCATCAATAAAGTTGCCAGCCACCCCTGAGTCGAGCATGGCGTCAGTGGGAAATGATTTGTTTGTGAAGGAAATTGTTATCGGAACATCAATGCATGAGGTTACATGGAGCGGTAGAGAGACATTACTCACCGCCAATTGAGATGATCGTACTGGTCGTATAGGACAGGCTGCTCTTAAATGTCTGGGTTGACCGCAATATAAGCATAAGTGTTGTCTGACGCGGCGTTATCTCTCCTCCGAAGTCAAATGAGCGAGCCCTATTTGCACAGGCACTGATTCCTTAGCGGTGCATGCCAGCTGATAATTCTGCAGGGGAGGTTTAACTGGTCTCCGCGAGCGAATGAGATTGTCAATATGGATGGCAAGATCAGTTAATTGGTCCAAGTTCCTGCCTTCATCACAACATGCCAACTCCTATTGCAAATCGACGTTTAATCCTCTTCAAAACAGCACCTTGAGCGTGTCATCAACCCATACAGTCTGTGCAGCGAGAGTGCGGATGGACAGGGCACATTCGGCGGCTGTGTTTCTTCCTTGTTGGAGAGAGTAACTGATCACCCGCACTTCTTCCTCCCTCGGGATGTTCAAACACCTTGCAAAAGCGTTGTTTGAAGCTGGTGAATGAGGTGAATCTCGAACCCTCATTAGACCACACGGCAGTAGCCCAATACAATGCCCTCCCGGTGAGCAGTGAACATACAAAGCAAATGCGACTCTTCTCAGTGGGATAAAGTGTAGGCTGTTGGCCCACAAACATTGCACATTTCATCAAAAATCCCTTACATTTAGAAGTTGTACCGTCAAACTTATCTGGGAAGGTGAGTCGTGGATTGGCGGTGATGGGATTCGGTGTTGTTAGATTCTCCGCAGGAATTGGTTGAGGTGTTGGTGGAGATGGGTTTACTGCGGGCAGGTGAGGGTTCTGCAGTGTCTTCACCATCTCCTCTGTTAACGCGGTAAGCCGTTGTAATTGTTGCTGATGAACTGCCAATACACCAGCCTGAGCAGAGAGCTCGTTGGAGAGCTGGAAAATAGCTGCTGGATCAGTAAGTGGCAAAGTCTTCTGTAACATAGACTCAGGAGAACCAGAAGTTAGATCCATTTGCAGCTTTACTTGTAAAGTCACAGAGAATATACAACAGGCAGAGGTCAGTATTCAAAACATACAGCAACGTAGTAAAATCCAATAATCGTGGTCAAAAACAGGCAGAGGGTCGAGGCAGGCAGAAAACAATCACAAAGAGTATATCCAGGAACAGATCAAAGTCAAAAGGCAGGCAGCAGTGAATCAGGATGACAATAAAAGGCAGAAGATCAAACACAGGCAGACTAATATGTAAAAATGCTCAGAAATGTTAGCCGGGGCAAAAACAAGACTTCGCACTGAACCCAGTGTTTGCAGTGCTTAAATAGTCCATTAAATAAGGTACAGGTGTATAGAAATCAGTCCCGCTGAGGATGATGGGAATCGTAGTTCGTGAGAAACAATTAATACTCGGGTGACGGCGCTCTCTGGTGGTTATCGAGGAAAGTGTTCGTAACAAAGTTGAGCAGGCTCAAAAAGTCAAATGCAAGAAAGAAAAAAGCTGTGACCATACAAAAAAATTATATGTATATTATGAATATTATGTAACAATTGACGTAAAAACAAGACACAAAACAGCAATGCATTAGATATATGATTGGATGAGCTATGTTTGAAGCCATTTTAAAATAGATGATATACTGTATATACAATTGAATAACTGGGATGATCAGTTGAACATCTATACTAATGCACAAAATTACTAAATCAGTCCCATTATACTCATTGAAGCTACAGTATCTACACTGGAAAAGCCAATCCGCAACACAGTTTGCAAAGCAGACTTGGTGTCTGATTTTTTTAATCGTCCAAGTTTAAACCATGGTATAAATGGGACAGCTTAATCTGTACCGGTTGACACATTTCTACCTCCGCATGGTATATACAAAAAGACATATTTTCTCTCACTGATGGCTCACTGATCAGACAGAAGTTTTCTTATATAGCAGAACCAGGAATCTATTTACCTGTTTCAGTGATGTCACTGCTTTTGATCCATGCCAAGCCCCTGGAAGTTCATACAGGTCTGATGACAGCACAAATATAGCCAAAATGTACATTCACAGACATTTAAATATATTTTATCCACGATGCATCTCCATACGCCAGCGAGACTGATGTGTGACCAATGAGTGCACATGCCCACCAGTACATTACCGTAAACATTTCTCATTCAGAAGTTACAAATGTTTTGTGTTGTTTTCAGGTCAGATTTGGTCACAATATTACAAAACCAGGGTTTCTGCAGGTTTGAAGGAATGAAATTTAAGACTTTTTAAGGCCAAAAAAAAAAAAAAAATTAAGACCACTTTCTCAATAATAATAATAATAAAAATTAAAGAATTAATTAGCTGGTAAATAAAACACCACTGAGACTACTTGGATGTCTCTGGACATATTTTTTATATTTTATTGTGCATTTATGTGTTTTCTTTTTTAAATAAGTTAATACAACAATAAAACTCTAAATGAATTCATTAAGAATGCCGAAGCCTAAAGTATGTAGCCTATATTGTGACCCTTCACTTTAGTCACTTGCTTTCCAGCAAGACGTGATGCAATAGACCAATGCTTTGGCAATGTCACCATGCGCAAAAAGTAAATTTTATCGGATTACATTGTTGAAAAATTATTCCGAGGGCTCTCGTTGACTGCTGTGGCTTGAGGATGAAGATCATCAACAGAGCTGACTGGAATAAGGAGATCATTTCAAATCACAACTTTGCAGCAAACATTTATAGCGAACATGATTACATGCTTGTTATTAACTCATTTTATTATAGCAATTGTATCGCTAAGAATATGTTTGCATTTATGATGGTTTTGTGTCATATATTCGTTTAATCATCTAATCTGTCAAATCTAACACAACAGTCAGTGGGCTTTCTGCCACCACTTACTGCGCATGCGCTGACATCTTATTTTCCACAACTCATGTTGTCTGGAGTTTTTTGTCTACTGAGTGTCCTTGAAAAGATATTTTTCCAATATTTAGTCTACGTAATGATCCATATGTGCTGAATAACATTTATATATTTTTTCTTGGCAGATACCTTTACTAAATACTTTAACAGGTAGTTAAAGGGCAGTTCATTTAAAAATTAAATTTCTGTCATCACTGCTCACCCTTGAGTCTGTATGAATTTTTCTCTGCCGTGGAACAAAAAAGGAGATGTTAAGCAAAACGTTTAGTCTCAGTCACCATTCACTGTCACTGCATCTTGTTTTTCATTCAATGTAAGTGAATGATGACTGAAAATCCCTAATATCTCCTTTTGATATCCACTGAAATAAGAAATTCATGCAGGTTTGCAACAGCATGAAGGTAAGTAAGTGATGACAATTTTCATTTTTGTGTGGAATATCTCGTCAGTTACCTTAAAAATGGCCATTTAAAGTTGAAAATATGTATTGAAAATATTAACAGATTAAATTATGAAAGAGAACTGTGCTGCATAATTAGTTATGATGTATATTGAAAACGGATTATATACTAAATATTAAATACAGATAATATATTTTTATATTATGTATATTATTAATATTATAATTTATATAATTATATTATTATTGTTTTGTATATTATTATTATGATTATTTTTACATTAATTCAGATGGCAGAGAAAATACCTGTATATGTCAGATGGAGCTCTAGAGAGATGGAGATGAGAGATATAACAGGTGTAACTCTGCAGCTGAGTAGTTCTGTTAGCTTTACAATTCTTGTCAAAGGTGATGTAAAATAAGGAAGCGCCACGATTTGAAAGGTGTCAAAAGACTGCTCCAACCTCGAGCGCTTGCAAATTGTAACGTTGACCGCTTTGTCGACCGCTTTATAAGCAGGAGCAATAGTGTTAGCGCATCGCTCGCTTACAGAGACGCAACATAACGCCATTTGCATTTCTGATTAACGGGTTTATTAAGGTTTATACATGTGTAACATCGTAAGTTCAGTAAAAATGCACTTCCCTTCACATGCTCACACTAAACTCAAGCGTCAGCTGCTAAATGATGGATACATGAGAGTGAGAGAGAGAGAGTGAGAGAGATGATTTTGACTCGCACAAATTCTGCTGTTTTAAGCGTCTCCTCTATTCACGCCCCAAAATTTAAGACCTCAGCAAACTAAATTTAAGACTTCTTGTAATTTATTTAAGATATTTAAGACTTTTTATGGCCTTAAATTTTATAAAGTAAATGTAAGACTTTTTAAGGACTTTATGTATGAATGTAAGAGCAGCTTTTAATTCCTAAAGAAGGCTTTTGTCACAACCCACAGCACAGCACATTGAAGGTATATGCATGGCAGCGTGGTCATACAGTGACGTTGTCACATGAAACAGGTCAATATACCCATCTTGCTGTTAGACTGTAGAATTTGACTTCATACAAATTAAGCTCAATCGACAGCATTTGTGGCACAATGTTGATTTCCAAAAAATCATGTTAACATGATTGTAGTGTGATAAAAGCGCTTACTAACCTTATCTGTGGAAAGTTTTTTCCAACTTCGTTGCCATGATGACATAACACTGGTAAACCTATAATTGATTTTATCACAATAAAATCATGTTGAACAAAGATTTTATTACACTAAAATTACGTTAACATGTATAATATTTACAGTATGTCTTGTGGCTATACTTTTGAAACAGTTTGCATTTTAAAATGTATGGACTGGCGCCTTTTACTTCCATTGCAAGTGTCTTAATGTAACCACAATTTTTGCATTTGAAAAAAATAAAATTAAAAATAATAATCGAGGGATGAGTTGAAATAATTTATGTAGTAATTAATATTATGGTACAAAGCTTGTATTGAACCCAGAACGTTCCATTAAATGTTTTGCCCAGTCAGATAAATATCTTCCAGCTCAAATTTCTTATAAATGTCAAATGTCTTGTATCTTTACGCAAATGTTCAGGCCAACAGGTATGGATGTTGTCTGGTGCCTGGACTTAGCCATTGACATTTCGCTCTCTCTGAGGCATACTGCAGATACCCCTCCCTGTGCCCTTAAACCCACAGCCATTGACCTCATGTTGCCAACTTCACCCCATTAATTAGGTGTTTAATTGGTAACCTTTGAGAGTCCAGCAAATGTGTGAGAGAGAGAGAGAGAGAGAGAGAGAGAGAGAGAGAGAGAGAGAGAGAGAGCTGCTTCATCTCTGCCCCTGTGCACCAGAGCTGAGTGGAGGATCCAGTGCAGCACTTATTGAACTTTAATCTGCTTTCCAAAAAGCTGCTGTGTCCCTCTCATTAGACTCGGTGGCATTAGGCTGCTGTGTCCAGCCCAAGTGGAAGTACAGCTATATGTGATCTTCACAAATACTGCTGTGTTCCACAAACTAGCTGTACAATTGAGGATTTACAAAACTACAATCACAAATTATTAAGCTGCCAAGAGCCACATAACAGCAGCACCTTTGAGAAATCACTGCACCCCAAACATTTAAGAAAGATTTGAACATCATAGGCAAGGCAATTTATATGATGAATGTTGTGTAATTTGCAACTGAAACTGAAACATAAGGGAGACATAAAGAGATCATCATCAACGTTTGCACTGTCGAAAAGGTTGAAAAAGTGTCAATGCCAGAGGCTACAGAATAACTTTCACTCTGTAATTTCAGTTAAGAAGCCTAAAACCATTAGCAACTATTCTTAACAATGTATGTGCTAGATATTGCTTAACTTAGTTAATAGGTTTGACAAGCACTGTTTTTCTTTCAGTGTTTACCTTTTTTCTATTGAAATATAAAATTTGGGAGTGAAATATCAATGGGCTTGTCCTTAAAAAAAATAAAATAGTCTTTTGCAATTTTGCAACAAAAACATGCAATTGCTAGTTGAAGGCAGGAGATACAGTTTTTATGATGAGGGGAAGGGACATTCTCACTATAGAGAGCATTTAATTAGGCAAAAAATATTTAAAGACCAGTGTGCATGATGACTCTATTCTCCTGGAAGAGAAAGACACAGTTTACACCTGGTATTAAGATTAGTTTTGATGATCTGATCACATGTGGTCAGCGTTAAATACAGGTCTAAACAGGGTCTAAAATGTTTTGTGATTGGATCACAAAAAGCATATACAAATGTGGTCAAAAAAGCATATGACCACATTGCATTTGACATGTAAACTCTAATCCGTCATGTATGAGTCCTGGCAGCAGCGAAGTGACACCCCTCACCTGTCAATCAACCACTGCACTAAAACAAGAGATAACACTTTGACAGTTATGAGCGGTTTAAAAGGAAATAGCTGTCTGATCGGGAAAATAAAAAAAAGCAAATAGATACACAAGGCTGATACCTTTACGGCTGTTCTTCATTGTCTCTGAAATCAACATGCAGGGACTTAGGAGAAGCACAAACATCTGCAGCTCAGGTTAATACGTTATAAGTTATCCACTAAAATAACGGACAATTCTGCTCGAAATGTTTCATTTGTGCTTAGATAAAATTACAGATGCATCTGGGAGAAACAGTGCACCATATTTTTCGCTCTTTCCTTGTCTTTTCTGACTTTGTTGTGCTTTAATGTCATCTAGTAACACACTGACATAGTGACTGATGAACAGTATGCTATCATGAAACAGATCCAATCACAAGTGGTCACAGGAGATGCATTTAAGCACTAGGTGTAAACAGTGATGTGTTGGATCACCCGAGATACATCTTAATACCAGGGGTAAACAGGGGTCAAAGACTGTCATTTTTAAATGCATAGTTTATATCTGCTAAAAATTCATTTTGTCAACTTTCAAGAATACAGTGAAATGTAGATGCCCTCAAAGCTAATAGACATGGACTAAAAGCAACATAACTTCAAATTTGATTTCATGTGGTCTTCAAAATACATGAATGAATCAACAATAATAATTTTAACCCTTGCTTGCCCATTCCAAATGATCTAAAACACAAACTGTCATCTCACCTGGGAGAAATATCACAGCCCTGCTGCATGAATGCTCCCAATGAGAACCAGAGACTGTTGAAGATGCCGAACTCATTGGTCTGCTCCTGACTCTGCTGGTTCTGGTTCTGTTGGCCCTGACCCAGTTGTGCTGATAATGAGGAGGGCTGGTTAGGGTTCTGCTCAGCTCCTTCCTCATAGTCATCTGCGTGCCACTCGTATGGACTGAAGCGGCTGACCAGGAAAAGCACCACGCTCACGCCAATGTAGGCAAACACAATACACATCCAGATCTCATAGGCCAGAGGGTCCAGGAATGAGAAAACGCCGGGCTTGGACTTGGTGGGCTTTTTGATCATGATGGAGATGCCAAGGCTCATGAAGGGCTTGGAGAAATCAATGACTTCCTCTCTGACCAGGGTGATTGTTAGTGGGGCCACCGCTACGTCAGCTTTCTGCAAGGAGAGATATGATGTTGTACCAATTTATTAAAATTTTAATTATACAGTGCTGTGAAAAATGTTCTTACTAAATTGTTTTAGATCTTCAAACGAGATATATCATAAAACAAAGGCAACCTGAGTAAACACAAAATACAGTTTTCAAATATATACTTTTTATTGAAGCAAAAAAGTTATCCAACACCTATATCACCCAAGTGAAAAACTAACTGCCCCCTTAAACTTAATAGCTGGTTGTGCCACCTTTAGCAGCAACAACTGCAACCAAACTCTTCCGATAACTGGAGATCTGTCTTTCACAATGCTGTGGTGGAATTTTGGCCCACTCTTCTTTGCAGAACTGCTTTAGTTCTGCTTTAGTTTAGAGCATGAACTGCACATTCAAGGTCCTCAATTGGGTTCAAGTCAGGACTTTGACTAGGCCACTCCAAAACTTTAATTTTGCTTCTTTTGAGCCATTCAGAGGTGGACTTACTCCTATGCTTTGGATCATTGTCTTGCTGCATAATCCAGTTGTGCTTGAGTTTCAACTCACGGATTGATGAACAGATGTTCTCCTTTTTTGTGGTAGAGAGCAGAATTCATGTTTCCCTCAATTATTGTAAGTTGCCATGGCCCTGAAGCAGCAAAGCATCCCCACACGAGCACACTACCACCAACATGCTTGACCGTAGCTATGATGTTCTTTTTGTGGAATTCTGTGTTTGATTTACACCAGATGTAACGGGACCCCTGTCTTTCAGACAGTTTCACTTTCGACTAATCAGTCCACAGAACATTCTCCCAAAAGATCATTAAGGAGTGTTTTGGCAAAATTCAGATGAGCCTTAATGTTCTTCTGGGTTAGCTGTGGTTTTTGCCTTGCCACTCTTCCTTGGATGGCATTTTTAGACAGTGTCTTTCTTATAATGGAGTCATGAACAGTGACTTTTATTGATGCGAGAGAGGCCTGTAGTTCCTTGGATATTGTCCTTGGCATTTTTGTGACTTCCTGGATGAGTCATTGCTGTGCTCTTGGAGGAATTTTGGAAGGTCGGCCACATCTGGAAAGGTTTACAACTGTGCCAAGTTTTCTCCATTTGGAGATAATGGCTCTCACTCTGGTTCTTTGGCATCCCAGAGCCTTTGAAATAGCTTTGTAACCCTTCTCAGACTGATGTATTTCAATCACCTTTTTCCTCATCATTTCTGGAATTTCTTTCGACCTTGGCATAGTGTGCTACTGGGCAAGACCTTTTAGCAAACTTCATGCTGCTGAAAAATTTCTATTTAGGTGTTGATTTGATTGAACAGTGCTGGCAGTAATCAGGCCTGGGTGTGTCTAGTCCAGCTGAACCCCATATGAATGCAGTTTTATAGATTTGGGGATTTAGTGACTAAGGGGGCAAATACTTTTTCCACACAGGCTCAATTGGTATTGGATAAAAATTTTTGTTTCAATAAATAATATTATCATTTAAAAACTGTATTTTGTGATTACTCAGATTGTCTTTGTTAGATTTACACAAAACAGAAGAAATCAGGATTAAATACTAAATACTTTTTCACAGCACTCATGAACCAGCAAAGTCAACCTGACACCTGGCTAAGAAGAACATAAGTATGCCTGATAACACAGTGTCCTAACCAGGTGTTACGATATCTAAACACTTTTATTACAATTGCTTTTCTTATGTAAATCTTAATAAGAGGCTATGTGCAACCCAAACACTAATACTGTGTAAATGTGGACAAATAAATTAGACTTGAGTGGGTGACTGTGTTTTTCTGTAATAGTAAATACAGAGCCGACCTGTTCTAACCTCTTCTTTGTTTCCTTTTCCACCTGAATTTCAGAAGCTCATTTACTTTCATTATTATTGCGTGAAAAAATGAAAACTTCTGGTCACAATTATTAAAACCCCCTCAATCTGAATGAGTTCTGGTTTTCTCAGTACACTAATGATTACTTTTCAAATCACTCACTTGATGTTACGTTGATGGGTTGACGTTAGGGGTTGCTCCTGATCCCCCGATCTCTCTGAATCTCCTTTTCAGTCGGAGGAAGAAAGTTTATTGCATACACTCTCCCAGTGCGAGCGTTGCAAATTTTAATTGAGCATACGTTTCAGTTTAGGTTGTTGAGTCAACTCCTTGTATGCTTTGGAGGCTGGTCCAAAGGCAGAGCAGTCTCTAAACAGAGGCTGTCTCACTGGGTTGTAGATGCTATTAATTTACAAATCACAGGGCTTGGAATGCCTTGTGGGGGTTAAAGCCCATTTCACAAGAGGTATGGCTTCCTCTTGGGAATGGGAAAAAGGCTTATCGGACATCTGCCAAGTGGCAGGTTGGGCTTCCCCAAACACTTTCATTAGATTTTATAATCTACAGCAGACGTTTCCTCCCTGTCTTCCCAGGTGCTTTCTGTTAAGGGAAACTAAGCTCTCATCAGCGCTGAGTAGTGCTGAAACAAGTGTCTTGTGACAAACTTTGTAGACTCCCCTTTTCGGGCTAGTTACAACATGAATGCCTTTGTAAGGATTCGCTCTTAAACCACATAGAAGGTTGTTTTCCGTTTGGTAAAACAACTCTCGGGTGTTAAGAAGAATAACAGTTTAATACTGCTCTAGTGGCATCAATATTTTTGTACACTACCCATTTTGTAGAAGTCTCTTCTAACTGTTATAAGAAAGCGGCTCCCCCATGGGCGAGCCCTTTTTTATTATTACCATAAATATCTTTACAGAAAAACAGCTATTGTAATCATTCTAGTCTGGTGAATTTTTCATAGATTACACACAGGAAGCATTCCCTTCCTGTCTCCCATTTTTAAAAGCGCTCCCCATGGGTAAGCCTTTTTTTCTATAACCTTAATTGCTTCCCAATGTTGATAAAACAATTATGGTGATCATTAATCTAGTTAATTTCTCCTAGATTCCACATAGAGTCAACTCTTCCTCTGATCGGTTTAAGGTGCCCCTGCTGGTGGCGCCTTTTATAACCATGATCAAAGGACTGTGAATTCAGTCTTCTCTCCAAACAGTTCATTACCTCACATGACATGAGTTCTGAGGAGAAGACATCTTCGAAAGACATCTGCCAATGAATTTGACATGATGGAAAACCACTCAGAGAGATCGGGGGCTCAGGAGCAACCCCTAGCATCGACTCATCGACGTTACGTCTCCTTCACTTTTCAGGGAACCAGGGTTACCATAGTAACCTAGATGATTTCTCAGTACTTGGTTTAAAACCAAAAACCATAACATTTCTGTATCAGAGTGACATACAATAACCAATGGAAATATATTTTATTCTTTAGCATTTGCCCTTACAGTAATGCATGTATATTCAGGTCAGGATCTTGTAATGTAGTGAAAAAAATAAGTATTACTTACACCATAAACAAGCTCTCCCACCATCCCGTTCCACATCTTGGTATCAGGATCTCTGGCGCCATATTTCCCATCAGCCACTATCTTGAGTGAGTAGTTGTATCCCACATGTTTGGCTATCTCTGCGGCCAGCTCCACACAATAACCTTCATACTTATCATTTCCTGTTAACTGCTCATGGTTCTTCTTCAGCATAACATATGGCGATTCCTAGCCAGTACACACAGAAGGTGACATTATAGTTAATAGAAACATACAACTGGGTCCAGAACTAGTCTGAAACCACTTGTTAAGATACATCTATTTTGCATTTTTTTTTGTTGTAATTAATACACATCACATTATAAATTATATTATCAGCATAACAATTTGTTGAAAAGTTTAATTGAAAAATGGTCATAAACTTCAGAATTTCTAAGTATTTGGTATGTCTCCCCTTTTGCTTTAATGACAGCATGCACTTGAGCTGGTATGGACTACACAAGGTTTTTTTTTTTTTTTAAATCTGATGATCCATGTTATCCAGAATGATTTGATAATGTTAGAAAAAGCATATTGTGTGCTTCAAAGGGCTTAGCATGGTCAATGTCACAAATTAACTAACATTTGATTGGTGACCTAGACATTTTTTCAGGTGATCTGACAAACAAAAATAAAACAACAACAAAATTCTATGTGATCTCAGAGTTTTGGACCTTACTTTTGGGTAACATACCTGAAATATCATTATCAACTGGGAAAACAGTAAGATACAAGCATAATGTTCACGTTCTGAATTCGGGAAAGGTACTTAAATCATATTTCAAGACACTGAGAGGGGAAGAAATGGTTGACACAGCAGAGAGGAAATAGTGGTCTGTTACTAAGAACATGGCGAATTTGACAGGTTTATTTTCAGATGGCTTTTCTTGTGCATCACGGACAGACAGGCAATTAATTGGGTAGAAAGTGTAGGGTGCTTCTATTTGTGGATGGCCTGTAATATGAGCTAGCTGTTCAATTGTGAGATTTCAGAAAGATTGGACATTCTGAGGAGATTACAACACACATGGCACCTGAGGCCCTAGTGACAACCCACACAAGAACTTTTACAAAGAGCTCACAATGAACAATAATACAGTGTAAAGAGAGTGTAAAGGGAGACACTGCTGTACAGGACACTCCTGCAGTCTCATGGGGGGCGGGGCATTTCACACTGCATTGGTGGCACAGAAGCCATCTAATTGGCATATCTAATTGCCATATATATTCCATGGCGGAATTAGAGGAATAATTCTACCAAATATTAAAATTCTGTCATCATTTTCTTACCATTCACTTTGATTGAAAATTAAGGTGAGTAAATGATGACAGGATTTTCTTTTTTTAGGTGAAGAATGGCTACGTTGCGGTTGTGGTTTTTTTCGTCAGAAAGCCACCCCAGCGTCTCCCCGTCTCGGTTCTTCTACCTACGGGTATGAGGCTGAGTCGGTTAGCACTGGGGGTGATTTGGGGACTTCAATGGGAGCTTCTCTGCTGGGTAACCCCCCATGGACCTCCCATTCCCCTGCATGCTTGTATGCCCCGGCCGGGTTCTGGGATGAGACCGTGGGCCCGTCTCAGGGCAGGTTCGCGACCTCATTCGGAACTTGCGAAGAGGATGAGATATCCATTGCAGCATCGGAGAGCGGGCTCGCCATGACTGATGCAGAAGACTCGGCTGCACTCCCACCCTCGGGTACGGTGGTCCAGTCGCAGGCGGAGCTGGCGGCCATGCTTGCCCGGGCAGCCGCGAGAGTCGGGCTGGAGTGGAACCCTCCGCTCCCCCCCGAACCCTTGCGGCTCGATGATTGGTTCCTGGGGCCGGAGCGCCGCTCACGGCCATGCTCTGCCCTGTTCCTTTCTTCCCGGAAGTACATGAAGAGCTTACAAGGTCGTGGCAGGCACCTTTTACTGCCTGCACCCGATTCACGAACTCTTCCGCTCTCACTACCCTCGATGGTGGGGTGGCGAGGGGGTACTCAGCGATTCCTCGGGTGGATCAGGTGGTCGCGGTGCACTTGTGCCCACAGAGCGCCGCCACCTGGCGGAGTCATCCAAGGCTCCCGTCCAGGGCCTGTAGGCTCACGTCATCACTGATGGGTAGAGCCTACGGCGCTGCTGGACGTGCCACCTCCCCCTGCATGCCATGGCTCTCCTGCAGGTGCACCAAGACAAGGCACTTAAAGAACTTAAAGAAGGATTAATGCAGGAGCTGCGCTCGGCAACCGCCCTCACCCTCCGGGTGACGAAGGTCATGGCGCGGTCTCTCAGGAAGGCGATGTCCACCTTGGTGGTCCAGGAATGCCACCTTAGGCTCAACCTGGTCGAGTCGAGAGAGGCTGACAAGGTATGATTCCTTGACGCCCCCATCTCCCAGGCTGGCCTATTCGGCGACGCCATCGGAGACTTTGTACGGCAGTTTTCGACGGTAAGGAAGCAGACGGAGGCCATACAACATATCCTGCCCCGGCGCGGCTCGAGGCCCTGCACCCCGTCTGCTCATCGCCAAGGGCGTCCTCCTGCGGAGGTAACACCGGCTCCACCGCAGCCCGCCCCAGTGGGGGGCCACCCGTCTCACGGCTAGCCACCAAGTATCCGAGGAAGGCTTTGAAGCGCCGCTGAGATGGGCAGCCCAGGAAGTCAGGAACTCACCTTCAGGAGCTGGTAAAGATACCACTCCTTCCCCCGATGGAGGGTTGGGTGGAGAATCCTTATTTTCCTTTTCTTTTGATATCACGACCGCCGGACACCATTTCTCTCTGGCAGGTTCAGCGCCCCGGAGGCGTGATTTCCTCCCCCGTGCGCCCAGCTGTGACACAAGTCTGCTCCCAATGTGATGGTCTCCACGGGTCACGAGGACGCACTTCTTCCTCCCCGTCCCAGGCCGTTCCTGGGGTAGTCACAAGGAGCCAGGTAAGTGCTTTGATGTCTTTAGACTCGGCACGGCCACAAGTGGTACCTCAGGCTCCACCCCGTCACTAGGCCCTGCCCGCCGGTACGTCCAACACAGTTGTTCCATTGGTACCTCTCGCACGGAGCTTGGGGGCATGGCTCACACTCCCCAACCCATCACGTTGGCTGATCAGGACTGTTCGACTCAGCTATGCGATTCAGTTCGCCAGGCGTCTGCTCAGGTTCTTCGGCGTCTGCTTCACTGTGGTGAAAGGCAAGAACGCCGCTGCCTTGCGCGCGGAGATCACCTCCCTCCAATGGAAGGACACGATCGAGCCTGTTCCACCATCTGAGATGAAGAAGGGGTTTTACAGCCCCTACTTCATTATACCTAAAAAGGGCGGCGGGTTGCGGCCAATCTTGGACCTGCGAGTTCCAGGCTTTGCACAGACTTCCGTTCAAGATGCTGACGCAGAAATGCATTCTAGCGAGCGTCCGGCATCAAGGCGGTAATCCTGAAGGATGCGTACTTCCATGTCTGAGTTTTACCTCGACACAGATCCTTCCTGCTTTCCTGTTTGCTTTCGAGGGCCGGGCATACCAGTACAAGGTCCTCCCCTTCGGTCTGTCCCTGTCACCTTGCACCTTCACGAAGGTCGCAGATGCAGCCCTTGCCCCGCTAAGGGAAGTGGGCATCCGCATTCTCAACTATCTCGACGACTGGCTGATCCTAGCTCACTCGTGGGACTTGTTGTGTGCACACAGGTACCTGGTGCTCATGCACCTTAGCCGGCTGGGGCTTCGGGTCAACTGGGAAAAGAGCAAGCTCTCCCTGGTTCAGAGCATCTTTTTTCTTGGTATGGAGTTAGACTCGGTCTCAATGACGGCATGCCTCACAAACGAGCGTGCGCAGCCGGTGTTGAACTGTCTGAGTACGTTCAGACAGAAGACGTCGGTCCCACTGAAATCTTTTCAGAGTCTCTGGGGCATATGGCATTCTTATCGGCGGTCATGCCGCTCGGGTTGATGCATATGAGACCGCTTCAGCACTGGCTCCAGACTCGAGTCGCAAGATAGGCATGGCACCATGGAGAACACCACGTGCTCGTCACGCAGGTCTGTCGCCATCTGTTCAGCCCTTGGTCTGACCTAGCATTCCTACGGGCAGGAGTCCACCTAGGGCAGGTCTACAGGCACGTCGTGGTTACAATGGATGCCTCCAAGTGTGGCTGGGGTGCCGTGTGCAGTGGGCACGCAGCCGCCGGCCCTTGGACTGGTCTGTGACTGTGTTGGCACATCAACTGCCTCGAGTTGATGGCAGTATTGCGCACCCTGCGGAGGCTTTTGCCATTGATCCGGGGCAAGCTCGTGTTGGTCCGGACAGACAACACAGCGATGGTTGCGTACATCAGCCACCAAGGCGGTCTACGCTCTCGTCGAATGTCGTAACTCACCTGCTGTCTCCTCCTCTGGAGTCAGCAGCGGCTCAAGTCGCTGCGAGCCACTCATATCCTGGGCAACCTCAACAGCACAGAGGACATGCTGTTGTGGCAGGTCACGCTCAGGGGAGAGTGGAGACTCCACCCTCAGGTGGTCCAGCTGATCTGGAGTCGATTCGGTCAAGCGCAGGTGGACCTGTTCGCTTCCCGGGAATCCTCCCACTGCCCGCTCTGGTATTCTCTGACTGAGGCTCCCCTTGGCAGAGACACGTTAGCACACAGCTGGCGCCTGGGGCTGCACAAGTATGCGTTCCCCCAGTGAGCCTACTTGCACAGACATTGTGCAAGGTCAGGGAGGACAAGGAGCAGGTCATCCTAGTGGCACCTTATTGGCCCACCCGGACTTGGTTCTCAGACCTCACGCTCCTCGCGACAGCCCCCCCGGCGAATTCCCCTGAGGAATGACCTTCTTTGTCAGGGACGGGGCACCATCTGGCACCCGCGACTAGACCTCTGGAATCTCCATGTCTGGCCCTTGGATGGGATACGGAAGACTTAAGTGGCCTACCACCGGCAGTGGTAGACATGATCACGAGGCGCCTGTATGACCTGAAGTGGCGTCTGTTTGCTAAGTGATGTTCTTTCTGACGCAAAGACCCCCAGAGATGCGCAGTCGGATCAGTGCTTTCCTTTCTGCAGGAGAGGCTGGAGGGGCGGCTGTCCCCCTCCACCTTGAAGGTGTATGTAGCCGCTATATCGGCACATCACGATACAGTTGATGGTAAGTATTTGGGGAATGCACGACTTGATTGTCAGGTTCCTGAGAGGCACAAGCAGGTTAAACCCCCTCAGACCACGCCCCATTCCCTCGTGGGACCTCTCCGTGGTCCTTTGGGGTCTACAGGGAGCTCTATTTGAGCCCCAGAGTCAGTAGAGTTAAAGGCGCTCTCTTTGAAGACTGCCCTCCTGACGGCGCTCACCTCCATCAAGAGGGTAGGGGACCTGCAGGCGTTCTCTGTCAGCGAACTGTGCCTGGAGTTTGGCCCGGGTGACTCTCACGTGATCCTGAGACCCTGACCGGGCTATGTGCCCAAGGTTCCCATGACCCCTTTCAGGGATCAGGTGATGAACCTGAAAGCACTTCCCCAGGAGGAGGCAGACCCAGCCTTGGTGTTGCTGTGTCCGGTGTGTGCTTTGCGCATCTTCTTGGATCGCACGCAGAGCTTTAGAAGCTCCGAGCAGCTCTTTGTCTGCTTTGGGGACAGCGGAAAGGAAGCGCTGTCTCCAAGCAGAGGATCGC
Source organism: Myxocyprinus asiaticus (assembly GCF_019703515.2). Taxonomy (NCBI): domain Eukaryota; kingdom Metazoa; phylum Chordata; class Actinopteri; order Cypriniformes; family Catostomidae; genus Myxocyprinus; species Myxocyprinus asiaticus. The sequence goes on along the minus strand of NC_059370.1, from coordinate 26,828,851 downwards.
CCACTGGGTCATTGATGCCATTGCTCTGGAATATCACGCCCAGGACGTGCCCCCCCGTGGGGCTGCACGCCCACTCTACCAGGGGTGTAGCGGCCTCCTGGGCTCTGACCAACGGCGCCTTTCTAGCAGACATTTGTAGAGCAGCGGGCTGGGCAACACCTAACAGCTTTGTGAGGTTCTACAACCTCCGGGTTGAGCCAGTTTCATCCTGTGTGTTGTCAGGTTCAAACAGGTAAGTCTTGGGACAGCTGGCCGGGTGTACCGCTTGCGCATAGTGCCTTTCCCCTCCCTTGAGGCGAAGATGTGCGCTCTTTCTCCCAGTCGCATTCACAAAAGTGTGGACCCTGGATGTCCTTCCTCCTTAGCCCTGTGGCTGGCGAATTTTCGGAGAAACTCACCGCCGGCCCAGTATGTGTGCTAATTAGGCCCTGTACTGGGGTAGGTGCCCATTGGTAACCCCATGTGAAGTATTTTCCGCAAAGTGGTTTCCCCGTTGGTAAACTGCATCTTCCTTGGTCAGACGCCCTCTGCCGTTGGTCACCGTGTCTGTAGAAACTCCTCCCCCCTCGGGTAGGATCTACCACGGGACCCTTCCACATGACATGCTTCCGACTAGACTCGGTAAGACCATGTGACGTATTTCCACTTGAAAGCCCCCCCTTTCTGGGTGGGGTGTAGTCTCTGCGGTGTCCTCCTCTTTGGAGGGACACCCCCCGACATGGATCTTATATGGCCCCCTGCTGAACAATTTCGTTCCTTTTGGAGAGAAAAAAAAAAGAGAAAAGGCTGTGGCTGGGCCAGCCGGTCCTCATTTTTTTGTGCAGTCGACTTGTCCCTGAGGTGCAGGGGACCATTTGACGCCCACAAGAGCGTTGGGGGAGGTTACGTGACGGCCGGGTGCACTGGCTACGAGACACACAGAGGTCTGCCCGTCTCGTCCCGCGAGTCCACGTAACACAGTTCAGTAGTCGTGGCGTTTTGTATAGGGACCCCTAGTGTCACTTCATCGACACAACATCGAGAGAGTGACAGAAGGGGAAAGTCTTGGTTACTGTCGTAACCTCCGTTCCCTGATGGAGGGAACGAGACGTTGTGTCCCTCCTGCCACAACACTGAACTACCCACTGAATGGGCTGGGACCTTGTCTCAGCTCCTCAGTTGAAAGTTGCATTCCAGCTCCTTTTATACCCGTATGTCCGGGGGAGTGGCATGCAAATTCCACTTGCCAATTCTCATTGGCCTTTTCTCAAAGATTAGAGATGTCTGGGGCTCCCAGGAGCGACCCCTAGTGTCACTTCATCGACACAACATCTCGTTCCCTCCATCAGGGAACGGAGGTTACGACAGTAACAGAGACGTTCTTGACATCACTACTTGTAGTCAGGGCCCTGTCTTATGGTCTGCAGAGAAACACCCAAGATTTGTGACATGCCACTAAGAGGAGGTAAAGAAAAGAGAAGTAAAGAAAACAAAAAAGAATGAAAGAAAAAGAAACCACTGCTGTGCAGCACAGATTCAAAACTGAAAGCAAATGAGAAATATATATATACATACATACATACATATATATATATATATATATTTTTTTTTTTTTTTTTTTGCCAAGAGACAGTAAGAGTAGAGTATATAGAACAAAAGTTTTCCAAAAAGCTTTTCCAGAAACAAAACATAAAATGCTAAAAGCCTCATTACTGTGTTATATCTACAAATGCTTCAATATGACCAAAAAAACTGAACACAGTTGTGGTTGCAATGTATCTTACAAACAGACCCGCACTATTGCACCACATTTCCTGCTAATGTAGCCCTACGAGATGGCCAACAAGCTGTCTTTTAGAGAATGAGACCATTCTTTAGAACACCTGCAATGATGCAACTTTTCCCAGCCTTTATAATAAACTGACTCAGCAGGACAAACAGCATAGTTCAGAGCATTAACTGCAATCCATCCCACTCCCTTGTGAGCGCTTAGCCCCTAACCCACACCACTGATCCATTACTAGCTCTTTTCTATCACTCATTCCCCCCACGTCCCTCCATCAGAGACCGGTCCACTTGCTCTGCCCTTTCTGGGAAAGAGATGGGCAGTCCACATATCAAAGGTTAATTAATGCCCACCGAAGCATAACTTGCAACAGAATTGCTAAAACACATGCTAAGCTAAGGATCTCTGCTGAATGAAGGTAGAGAAAATGAAAATTAATCTTTTGTCCACAGCTATCAATTCAATCCCAGGTAAGTATAAGATGAAAACACCATGGCTTGAGGTACAGTAATGTCTCATTACAGACAGAGCACAGAATAGCCTTCATGCTTTTATCTGCACAGTATAGAATTACCAGCATCATACGGAGAGATAAAAACATGGAGGTGATGCATCAGACGGCAGTGGAATTATTTGAAAAACATTTGAAGAAAGGAAAAAAAATATATATACAGAAAACAGTTGCAGCTTCTTTTGTATGTTCCACATGAGATACATGGAAAATGGACTGCATTGTGAACCGTTTCAACCAATTAACTGACAATAATAAGAAGGATAAAAAAATAAGAAGGATTCGCTCATAAATTGGACAACACTATGGCTTGCAAGCTAGATTTACTCTACACAAGAGCAAGAGCACCATTTACAGTAGGTGATGAAATATTTTAGAGCTGAACGTAACTAAAATTATTTAAATTCACAAAATAAATTTCACAACTTTTCCTTGACATTGAAGATTTTGTTAATTTCCATGACTTCTCTTGATCTGAAAAGCACAATTTTAAAATTCCCTGATATTTACAATGTTTTCCATTGTGTGGGAATCTTGTTAACCTGTGTTAGCTTTAGCCTGCTAGTTAACAACGGAAAGTCTAATTGTACGAGTACAAAAAATACAGTCAATTTAACAATGAGAAACAACTTTAATTGTATCTATAGCACTTACACTTGAAAAGAGCCAGCTCACAGATCACTTCAATTTTTCCTGATGGCTCCAGTGGCCTTATAGTCAAAGTGTCCAATGGTTGTACTTTTGGCAAATGCAGCACATCATGTTAGTATGGTTAAACTATAGTATCAGTAGTATTTGACCTTCCTACTTATTTAATGTACTGCTTTTTACATACTATGTAGCATTTTAAGACAGGAATAATGGGGTCATAAAAATCTAATATGCTGTAAAAGTGTAGCAATTTATCTGGAACAACCAGTAACCTGCATATGTTATGTAGGGAAGACATACCAGAATAGTGGTAACAATATATGTGCGGTTTTGAAGTCCGTAAGTCTCATTACTTCCGGGCATGTAGGCTGCCGTGCTCACAAATTTCTCATCCTCATTCCAGTAACCCACCTGAGAAAAGATCAAATCAGGGACAAGAACTTAAGCACCATCAAGATAACTCACAGGAGATGTTACATGAAACAGAGCTAATTTAGTATATGAGGTCTGCAGAGGTTGATTGGATTTGTGAAGTGAAATCCATAATGGAGCTTCAAAACATTTTATTTAAACTATAAACAAATAAATCCATCAGCGAAGTGTGAAACAGGCTTCTTAGTCTGATATTTAACTACTTACTTTCTTTGGACCTGTCGGCCTGAGTTCCATCACACTGACAGTGTAGTTTGTCCGTCGTCCTTTCTCATTAAACTGAATGTGTCCCGTTAAGCCCTCGATCCGAACCTTAGTTAAAATGAGAAGATGTCTTTATTTTCGACAAAGACATTACAAATTCATTTCTTTCTTTCTTTCTTTCTTTCAGAAAACTCAAGTACTCCTCCACTGAAGGGTGTGCGTCTCTCACAGCGCCTCTTCTTTGTGTACAGTACTGAATGTCTCCCAGGCCACATGATGGAGTTAATTGACTGAGTTGAACATCAATCTCCACAGCCCCTCAGCAGATGGACCAAATTCCCTCAGTCCAGCACACATCAGACTCTCTTCAGACACAGCCTCAGGCAACTGTGAGAGAGAGCCTAGCTCTGTGAGGGCAACTCTTAGTACACACTGAGTTTACTAGATTGCTTTGGACTTCCTCAGACTTCTATTTTATAAGTGGTATGGTAAAATGCACGAGCTTCCTAAAGGAGAAAATACCAATTTTGTGTAAGGCTTCTCGAACACAGGGTATTTCCAAAGTCTTCCAATAAATCATATTTGGTTACCTCTAACAAAATCTGCTCCAGCCTGCCTGCCAACTTGCATCTTTTGTGTTTGTGTCTTCATACCACACCTGAGGCAGAGAGGCAAACACCTGCCTAAGGGTAACCCAACAAAGCCAGGTGCCCTTTTCCTAACATTTCACTTACAAATACAACTTGTCATGTTCTGTTATGACCAGCATAAATGTTTATTACCAATTGGCTTTGTTTATTATCTCCTATGTCACATTTGATTGTGATGGTCTCTTTGGTGAATCAAAATGAACTTTACAAGATAAAATAAAGATGTAATTTCCTTATTGTGTCATTCTGGACACTCAGAATAAATTAGAAGGAATGACAGTCTTACAGATGGGGAAGTTTATGTTTGCGAACATATTAACTCTGTATCGAAACCTAGTGAGTTGCCTTGCTTTGCTGCCTACATAGGCAGCTGCCATGATGGAACCTCATTAGAGACTGATTTTGAAGGCTTAACATAGGCAGCAAAATTTTATACTATACAGTTTACACTAAACAATTTATCTTGTCATCACTGAATGTAATATAAAATTGCAGCCCGAATCAAATACTTCTGCACTACTGTCATTTTGTAGTGTTTAGGCCAAAGTATACTTTGGTTGATTATGTGTGGGGACAAGTTTTTTCTGGACATGCGGACAGTCCTCATTTGTGCTCATCATCAGCACACGCACCTGCTGTTGACTGTATGCAATCCAATCCAGAATGCATAAAAACGCAGTATACTCGGTCCTTAAATAGTGTGGGCAGTTAATTGTAAATTTGGCAAATCACTTGGTTTTGGAACGGAGCAATAGTGTTAGTTCAAAAATGTGTGTATGCAAGTGTATCCATGTGCAATTCCTCCAGGGTTAGATACCTGCTGAAGTGCTCGCTGAATATCGATGCCTTGGCCCCAAGGTGCTGGTGGGTTGGCCAGGCATTCTCCAGCATTTCCACGGCGAGAAATATCTATCCTCTGCCGACGGAGATTCTGGAAGGCTGTGGACATGACTTTGACCCCATCATATGTGAGAGCTCCAGTGTACTGCACCAAGAATGCACAGGGAATGCAGAGAGAAAAATGAGTAGTGCACTTTGCTATAATATATTTGATATTAGAATCTGTGCGTGTGCCTAAATAGCATTCTCATAACCCAAATAAATGGAGTGTCTCAGACAGAGAAAGGACAAAAGGCTTTTTGTATATTAGATTTTGAGGTAATGCAATTGCGCTTTCAGCAAATGTTACTGTGATTCATTATACAGCTTCCTAATTGCATGTAGTTTTCAGGTTTTTAAAAAAGTTTTCATTTAATTTCTTTTCATGTCAGGATCAGTTCTTAACATTGTAAATTATTTAAATGTAGTGTGTTGAAAGGCTGTAGTCCATTGAGTGCCTCACCTTCAGTCCTCGTTTAGGAACTTTGGCATCTTTGTTGTCAAAGTCCATCCACTGCTGCACTATCCTGCTGATGTTTGGGTCTGCGTAGTTCACCAGCTGGAACCCTATTACATTAGCCTCACTCTTCTTAAACTCTGTCAGGTCGATGTCCAGAAAACCCTAAAGGAAGTAAATAAAGAGATTAGAATCCAATTTCAACCAAACATCAATCATATTAATCAAAATACATGGCCAAAAGTAAGTGCACACCTGAACAAGATAAACATACATGCAAAACCAAGAGTTGGTCTTCCCTTTGCTGGTATAACAGCTTCCAGCCTAATCACTATATCCTCAGGTACGAGAGGTCAAGCAATGATTTTGGGCAATGGTCCCTAACTCACAGTCAGTGTTCCAATTCATACCAATGGGGTTCAATTCTGGACTTTGTGCAAGCCAGTCAAGTTCTTTCACACTAAACTCAGTAAACCATTTCTTATGGACCGCATTTGCAAATAGCATTGTCATGCTGGAATAAAAAAATATTCCAATTTTACTGAAAAGGTTGAGATTAAATGAATGTATACGAGATTTTATGCACTGGCTTGCAGTGGGTGTAAATGTAATTGCCAATCCTGATAATTAGAAGGTGGTATCCACATACATTTTTGCATGTAGTGTACTGTAGGTTATTGACTAAAATGAAAACAGAAACCACTCAGAGATAAATTACAATTATGAAAACCCTGCAACTGCAAAAAAATAAAAATAAATAAAAAAAAAATAAAATTCCAACATAAGAAAAGGAGGTTGAATTTTCTGGTTAGGTGCAGTAAGGAGGGCATGATGCCAGGCCTGTGGAGTGCTTTCAAATGTAATGTAGGGTTTAAAACCATAACGGAAAGAATGGTTGGGTCAATCACTTAATGAAAAAGGCTAATCCTTCACATCCACCGAGGCTGGTTATCCAACAAAGCTTGGTTCTTATCCGACGCTGTGCCGGAAAATGCCTGGGCTATGAATGGGAATTTATAGCAAAAACAGAGGCACATCTTGAGAGGTTGCTGGAGGTCTGTCTTTGATCCGACTTGCTCTATTTAGTAATTCTAGGCTTTTTCCCACAATCCAATCAGCTGAGATAAGCTGCCCCAGAGCATAGCAGCCTACCCACTCTCCACACCTGAGAAAACACTCTAACCTGCACAAGCAAGGACACTAAATTTAGCAGCTTACTTTGCCATTAGGAGAAATATTGTGAACATATATAGTTTTAGGGACAAGGAGCAAGACAAACTGCATTGCTAAAGCCTAGTGTACACTACATGACTCAAGCTCATCTCCTTTTGAATTGGCGACTAATCTGAGATGAGAAATGCTGAAGGGAGTTTCGCCCACGGCTCCATACAAGCTAAAACCACTACTGACATTACAAAATAGGTACTGCTCTAAAATAACTCAGAATTCTGCTCTAAATGTCATGTTTGCTTATAATTATGAGAAACTGTGTGCCAGTTTTTAATGCTTTCTTTCTCTTCTTTTACTTTTTTGTACATTATTATCATTCAATTCAGAAATACAGCAGCCACATCACATATCATATAATATTCTCCTGTAACCCGCTATTCCAGTGGGAGAGCTCTCATTGTAACTGTATGGAGGAACTGCTATCACAAAGTTGGCCTCAGGGCTGAGTTGTCAAACACTTTTGTTTCACAACCTCATCACTCTCTACATTGAGAGTGAACAAGGCAATCAGACATTCACAGGCTTTATGCATCACTGCACATACAGTGTGCTTTTACTGTGCCGCTGGGATACATGTCATCATGAGCATAAAATGGAATGCTCTCTGTGAGTCTAAAACATGGCAAAGTTTTCAAGATTACAACAGACTTTTGAGCTTATTTTGGCATTCACCATACAAAAGGGTTTATACAAAATTAAAGGAAAAAACAAAGTAATTTATAAAAAAAAGGGAAAAAAGCTTTTACTGATTTCAAAAAGCTGAAACGCTTATGAAGAAACATTATGAAATTTCATGCCATAAATATACAGGTTGCTGAAATTAATTACATTTGGGAAGTTGACATGTCCAGTGGTGTAACATGCTATACTCATTCTTTTATTATTATTATTACTATTATTATTATTATTATTATTATTATTATTATTATTATTATGCATGCAATTTTTAGTACCTCATATATATTGAGCGACTATTTAAGAATATTTGTCCTATTAAAAATATTTTTATTTACACAACAGGACCCTTTAAAATTAACCAGTGAAGACAAAATGATTCAAAATGATGATATGCTTCAGAAGTGATGACCAGTTACAGAATCTAAAATATATTCTTTCCCTAATACGTTCATATACAATTTAACCTGAAATCTTGATGCTGATTGATCGATGAAAAAAAAAAAAAAAACTCATGGACATGTTCTGTCAACTACCCATAAATTCTTCAGGCACATTTATCATATTTATTTTACTGAAGAGTTGTACAATATACACATTTAAAGCAAGCATTTCAGCATTAAAGACTATCCTCAGCGCTTAACATTAATATGGCCAAAACAAAATATTACTTATTGGAAACCAGAGTTAATTACAAACAATGGGTAAACACACTAGATCATAATCAAGGCTAACAGGATAGAATTAACCAGCGAACCAATTAACATGTTGTATATACTGGAACACATACTGTACAATATGTACTAAGCCATGGCTACAAGTGTCAGAAATAGAATTCTCTACAGTAGCTGGGGAACAGAGATAGGGCAACATGGTAAATAGTACAGCAGGTGACCTGACTGCCTGGTTAAACATAATAGGCAACTCCAGGGGTCTGGAGGCAATATACAGAAGATGAAGGAAAAATGAGGACAGGAACGGGAGTCATTTCAGATGTCTTTGATTATAATGGCAAGCTGCTTTTTGAAGCACTGCCACTGCTGCTGCTCTCTTGTGATCGGCTGAGTCTTCCTTTTATTTATATATTTATTTATTTTTTGGTGGGCAGCACAGTCTTTTGGCATTCCCTCTCATGTCGTTTATCTGCTCTCATAGCAACAGTGACATCCTTTCTTTCCTGGAACAGAGCACCCTTAATGATGCCATTCAATTGTATGTGCCTGATGGATTTGATTAGGTTTTTGACTGATTTTGTCAGTCCTCCTCTATTTTATTTCCCACTCTCCCTCTGCTTAGCCTGATTATTCTCCATTTCAGGCGTAGGCAGCCCTCCTACTTTAAAATTACAGTAAAGGATTTTGACCATACAATCCTACACAAACTCATTGAATTAAGAAATGTAAAATTTTGGGTGAGAACACCTGCGTTCTCATTAGTTCTCAAATCACACCAGTCTAGCAAAAGTCTCATGAGCTGCTGTCAGAATGTGCTTTATGACTAATGTGTCTCTTTAAACCTGAAGTGTGCCATTTCTGTGCCACTAGCATACCAAAAAGATTTGAAAAAATTTCATAAAGGGTTTCCTGGACACTCAACCCTGTCTGCCATTGGTTGAACAAATAGTCCTGCCCTAAACACACTTCAGATTTAACATACAAGAAAATAACTAGAACAGCCTTTGTCAGTGATACATCATTTGAAGATATCCTATAATATACTACACTATACTATACAATACTATACTATACTATATTTAGCTATATTACACTATATAATACTATCATATAATATAGTATATTATACTATGCAATACTATATATTGCATATTATACTATACTATATTATACTGTATTATCCACCTTTTCCTACGTCCAAAGATGCTTAGCGAGAAATATGGGTGTTACTTCTGTTGCCAAGTAAACAGAGTTGTTGTAGCGGCTTATGTCCATTCATTCTTTCGTTGCGGTGATGGGATTTTGAGGAGAGCATGTATGATTTTGTGAGGACATATATCAATCACTATATCAGTGTGTTACTGAAGGATAATAAACTGCAAAAAAGTCATAAAGACAAAGAAAGCATGAACAAAACCAGTGCACTGTTTCTCCCAGATGCAGTTGAGATTTAATCTAAGCACAAACACAACATTTCGAGCAAAATTATCGGTTGTTTTAGTGGAGTACCTGTGTTAGTTCAACTTCAGATGTGTGTGCTTGTCATCTTGTCACCCCCCTGCATGTTCAAATCAAACAGACACACTGAGGAAGAGCCGTGAAGTTCTCATCCTTGGGTATGTAATCGCTTTTTCAAGTTTTCAGATCGGAAGGTTATTTCCTTTTAAATCCGCACGTAAATTTAAACTTTTGTTTGGCGAGTGATTGACAAGTGAGAGGTGGTGATTCGCTGACGTCCGGGACACATCAGGATGGTGTTTTAAACCTCAAATGCAATGTAGTTTTTCTCTTTATCTGTTTTTTCTCTGTATGTGTTTTTGTGATCCAATCACAAAACATTTTGCACCCCGTTTACAACTATAGTTAGCGCTGACCATTTGCAATTGGACCATCCAAAACGTGTCTTATTACAAGCCGTAAATAGGGTCTAAAAATGACTGTGGCCAGAGCTAGGGAATGCTATAGGACGACTTCCAGCGAGAGTCCCACCCACATCCGTTTCCCCAGTAAGACCTCCAGGAAAAAGGTGGAGACTGGGTGTCATCTGGAGACGTGAGTGCTGTTCTTTATCCACTTGTGGGTCTGACTAGTCTTGCCAAAAGAGCTTGACATGGAAGTTAAACGCCAAGAGCATTCTACATAGCTTTTGCAGTTCTGGCAGTGCGAGCTGGAAGCTCAAAGTGCGTGCAGTTCCCATGTCACCAGTGAGTGCTCCACAAACTCCTATGCCGCCTCAGCCTGTTGCTCCAAATACTGCTTCTCCTGTTCCACTTACTCATTCGAGCGATTTTGATGCCAGTAGGCTAATTCGTTTAGTCCCAATGTTTAGAGACACTGAGGTTGACTCTTACTTCAACATGTTCGAGAGCTAGCTGCCGCTTTGCATTGGCCCAAAGACATTTGGTCACTTTTCCTCCAGTGCAAACTGTGTGGAAAAGCACAGGTTTGTGCTGTGTTATCCTTTGATGATAGCCTCAATTACGATGTTTTGAAAGCTTCTGAACTTAAAGCTTACGAATTAGTTCCGGAAGCTTACAGCTTCCTAAAAATTCTGCAAACATATTAAAACAGCCAATCAGACCTTCATGGAGTTTGCCTGTGAAAAGGGAAATCTTTCGTTTACATTTGACAGCATATTGCCATTCACAAAAATATGTCCTGTGTTAATGATATTTTAACTGATGTTCCACACAAAAATTCCTTAGGTTTGTTTTCCGAACTCGCTTCTGTGTGTTCTGCTTGCATGGTTACACGGTCACAGTCGCGTCTTAAAAAGGTTGATCTTTCTGATACCTTTTTGGCCTTGACTATAAGTTCATCAGTGCATTAATCTCCTGATTTGCGTGAGCGCAAGTGCTCAGAGTCGCTGTCCACCACTGTTGGTGCAGAAATTGACCAGTTGTTGTCCACTGACAAGGTGACACTTGTCAATGACCAAAAATGGGATGCCTCTCTCGCTCATTGCCGAACTTCTGCTGCTGAGAAAGATGTTTCAGTAGAGAAGTCAGTAACCTATTATTGAGAAAATGGGTTATTTATGCGAAAGTGGTCACCAGCAATTTTGAGCCTGAGCTCGGTTTCAGTCTAGTCGTGCTTTTGCATTTGTTTGCTTTACAGTCGGTGAGACTCTGCAAGAGTCGTTAGGTTTCAGTCTGGATGATTTAGTTTTTGGACACTGTGTTAAGCCCTGATAAGAATTTGACAGAGCAGTGGATGTCTAGGGAATCCACTGAGATGGCAGTGTTAAATTATGTGAGTTCATTTTGTGAACATTTGTATCACGCTTGCGATTTTGTTCATGCTTCATTTTCGTCTGCCGAATATTTAGACTCTTTAAAGGCTCTTGTTTCTTATTCATTTCAGAAAGGTGAAGTTTTATTCGTTTTATTTTCTAACCCAATATGGCACAGCAGCAAGATTTTATGGCTCTTATGTAGTTGAGTTAAAACTCAGTGAGACCAATTATTTGATTTGCACTACTGACATGAATAGAAAAATGTGTGTGTCAAAATAATGTTCAGTCAATGGCGGGGAGTCTAAAAGCTCCGTTGCTCCAGCTGCCTCTGTCACTGACCATGTGTATTGTTTTTTGTGTCTAGTGATGGTTTGCAGAAATGTGAAATTGTTTAAAAACTGGATTTGCCTTTCTCTGTGTTCGTAATAACATTGTCCAGTAACCCAAGGTAAATCAAGGATGTGTTGATTCTTGGTGGTGGGGGTGTTACGTTCCGTGTTGTTTTGTTTATTTTTGCTGTTGTGCTCTGCTCTTTCTCTCGCTGTCTGTGAGTGGGTGTGTTCCGTTTGTGCTCTGTGTGTCTGTTCCAGGTGCCGCTGATTCGCAAATTGTTTGCTCCACCTTAACGATTGTGATTGGCTGTTCCTGATTGTGCATCTTATAAAACCCATTTGCTGCCTGCCAAATGAAAGCGGTTGTGACTCTGGGCTGGTTGACTTCTCCATGCTCTCCACCAGCAGCCAGACCAACAACTAGTGCTTGAGAATTGTGAGAATTCTTTACATTTGTGCTTTTCAATAATAGTGTCTGATTTGGTGTTAAGCAGTTAGATTTGTAGGGGTGGCCTTCCTTGTGTATTTAATATAATTTGTTCTGTTTTTGTTAGTGAAGTTAGGTTAATTTAATTGTATTTTTATTTTATTTTTCAGGTTAGTTATATTCTCTTTTGTCTTTTGAAGCTGTTTTATTTATTGTTTTGGGCCAGGAATCATCCTGAAGCCAAAATATCTGCTGATTATTTCCCTATTTTACAATCTTTAAAACCTTTTATTCCAATAAATCAAACATTAGATCCATGATCTTGGTCTTTCTGGGTTTTTGGTCTGACGGTTGGTGTCCAAACCCCTAGGGGATGTAATAGTATACTACAGTAAAAAACTATGCTATACAATTGTATACTAAGCTGTGCTATATTATGCTATACTATAATATACTATGGTATCCTATACTATGGCATGCTATGCTATACTAAAGTATATTCTATGCTATGCTAGACTATACTATACTGTGAGGTAAGATAGGAAGCCTCTCCTCTCAGGTACCCATATCTCTCAACTGAGTGGAGAGTTGTATCTTTCCACTCCATGTCCCTGTAAATGTGGTGCAGTGAGTTGGTGATGTTACTATAGAAACTAGCCTTCACCCAAAAGGCTTGGACACTGAGGGCATCCACTCTTATATGCACATCCGTGCAGGCACACAAGGGCACACACACGTTTGCATGTGCAAACACAGTGTTGATAAAAATGAGTTCCCAGTCGTAGGACACTGAGAGTAATTTGCTTACCGTTTTTAAAATTTATCCATTATGAAAATAGTAAGCAGTTGCAAATGTTGTTTTATTGCTTTGCAAGCTTTAGCATTTATCACAATTACATCTAAAAAACCAGCAAGGGCTGGTTTAATTAAAAATCCTCAGCACTGCACCATCCACAAGCACACCCCAGCATATTAATGCTGTGATTTAATATAAATTCTGTTTAAATCAATTTGGCTTTCCATTCTCATACGTTGAGCATACAGTAGCTACAGACCACAGAAATCACATGTAGTTCTTTACATTCACAGAGGTGTTCTCCAGGCAGCATTTAAATAACATCTAATATATCTGTTAGTCATCGCTAGTGAGTAGCTTATTATTGGTCAGTAGTGTACGATATGCAAATCACTGGTAATATCAAGAGTAGCAGTGACATTTGAAAACTTCATGGTGTAGATTAGTCCATAAGATCTGTCACAGTGTTGAGATGGGTGACGTGTCTTTAGCTTACCAGGTTTGCAAGTATGTAGTGGTAACTCTTTACGTTCTTGCCCTGCTCGACGATCTGGAACAAACAGAAAAAAAGGAGCACCAATAAATAACTACAGTGAAAAGTTACAGCTATCAGTACTTTCGAAGAAGAACAAATACTGTATATCATAATTATGCTGTAATGCAGTAATACTGTATTTGAAGGTATCATGAATACGAAAAAGTTGAAGATACAATGATTATTTACTGTTTACTGTGTACTGTTTAAGAGAGAAAAAACATGTATGAGGAAACTTTAAGTTCAGCATTGTCTTTTATTCAGAGCTGTCAGTAGATAATTTTAATCGCGGTTAATCTCAGATTTTAAAAGTGCTGAAATTTGACTATATAAACTTATTTCCTGTCAAAATTCATTTATTTCCTTCTTTGGAAAGAACACAATATAACAAAACAATAAGTAACATGTGACGAGGAGGAGGGCCTTCCGGGCCGTGATGGAGCACAGCCCGAATCGCGCTGAATCAGAGGGAGAGCGAGATAAAGAGCAACTGGCGATGCCAGTTCTGGAGAGAGAGACGCACGTGGCCATGCTGCATGTGTGTCTGTGTTTGTTTATGTTTGTTTTAAGTTAAGTTTCTGATTAAACTTTATGTTGACTGTTCAGCTGGTTCTCGCCGCCTCCTTGCCCATCCTTTATCTGTTACAGTGGTGCCGAAACCCAGTAGGGAGGAGGGATGCACTGTCGTGGAGTCTTCGCTGCTGCCATCCGCCAGGGGAGCAGCCGCAACCGTCTGCCTGGGGACGGAGGGGTCACTGCAGGACGCCGAGAGCCGTCCGCTGGATGGGAGCCGGCGAGCAAGTTCTCCTCTCTCTCTCTCTCTGCATGTCTCCGCTCGCCCTTTCCCTCTCCCCACGCCTCCCCTCATCTCTCCCCCAGGTTTGCAGGAGGCGGGGTGCACCACCGGCTAACAGAACGGCCGGAAGAGCAGCATTTCCCCACCAGAGATGGGGGGAGTTAGTCAGACCGGCCTGATTCGGGCGGGGGAGGAGTGTGACAAGGAGGGCGTGGCCAGGCCATGATGGAGCACGGCCGGCGCTGAATCAACTGCTCAGCGGAAGAGTAAGATAAAAGGCAGCTGGAGATGCTGGTTCGGGAGAGAGAGAGAGAGAGAGACGCATGCGGTCGCGTTGAATGTGTGTCTGTGTTTATGTTTGTTTTAAGTTGAGTTTCTGATTAAACTTTACGTTGAATGTTCAGCCGGTTCCTGCCGCCTCCTTGTCCATTATCTGTTACATAACAATAATGCTTCATTAACATTTTCCGAACTCCACAGTACAAAGACAGAAATTCACTAAAATAGTACCAGTTTTCGTAACATTAAACATTTACCGAAGGCTAAGTGGGATGTTGACTGATTGATAGAACTAGGCCTACTATTCATTGCATTGTGTATTAAATCTCTTAAATCCTCATCCTCCACAATATTTATCGTCATCAGGCTGTCTTTTCACTTTGAATATGGAATGCACATGATTTGTTTCAGGGCAGCAAGCGCTGCGTTGAACTCAATATGAAAAGCATGTCTTGTTCTGCTTTTAGTGCTGGTACTGCCGATGGAAATATAATTAATCTGAATTATCTGGTAATATTAGCTGACAATTCAGAAGCTCTGCAGCAATGGGTACAATTTACACTTAAATTGTTACATTTGAGCGGAGTGTCAACAGACCGTCCATGTGGTAAAATGCTGACTTACAAAAGATGCAAAGAACTTTTGTCACAAGTCTATATTATAATTATTTGCTGCATCATCACAGAGACAAACTTCCCTTATATATTATAATATTTTTGATTATAGTGCAATATTTTACATCAGTCATCAATTAAAGCAGGCCATTAGTGTGTGTGTGTGTGTGTGTGTGTGTGTTGTTTGCAGGATATTGACAGAAGAAAGAATGTGGGGCAGAGGGGAGACATAGTGAGGCTGGTGATAGATTGATGTGCTGTCTCTAGGTAAAACCATTTATACTGTAATCACTACTGAGCCACAATTGTGAAAACAATCAAAGATATAATGGCTCTGATTTAATAACCATGCATATGTACATATTTGAGCATAAAAACTGTGTGCAACCATTTTCATGCAGAAATTCTTATTAATAAGCTGTGACTTAAGGTTGACACCTAAATTTAGGATACAATTTAGAACCACATCTTTAGAGAGCATAAGGATACTTTTGCAGAGGGTGACACATAGCTGAACAGGTGAGGTTGTGTAGGAAGCCCTTATTTGGATATGGTTGGAGTGTGCTAAATACTAACTGCGGGCACACACTCCCTCATTTAAAATAATCCAGATTCATCTTATTAGAGCAAGGGTAAAAACAAATGCATTTGTGTGTGCTCCTATTGTGAATTCGGCAGAACTTTTGCAAGAGAACTTTTTTTTAATTTTTGCACACACATGCAGAAAACACTTATACACAATTATTAGTGAATGCGATCCAATATCAGTATCATAATGATGTCACAAATTCCTCTAAGCATACACCCACCAACACCACCACACAAGTGTTTTGAGCATGGGTGTCCTTCCTAAGGAGACAATGTCAATATAAAAGCTTTTATCTTAATATTCTCTTGAAAACATTATGTTTATAGTGTTTCAGAATCAAGTTGTCTATGTTTTCTGAGCAAGAAATAGGAGAGCATTGAAGATTTGTGATGTACATTTTTCTTTGTGTGGATTTAGAGATAACAAAGCCTTTGCAGGCACAGAGAGGACAGTGGTGGAAAACAATGAGTCATAAGCTGACTGGGGAGGAACACATTAGCACTCTATTCAGTTCTGTTTGGTATACTACATCGACCGTGTTTAGAGCTTTAACCTGTGTGGATGTATGTGTGTAGTGTTCAGTGTCAATGGGTGCCAAAGACTTTGACACCATCAAACTGTTATGTTTTTCCATGGGTTAAATTAAAGAATCCTTTGTGTAGAGTGACTCTCTACTTTAAGTTGTGAAAGCAGGCATAAGCTTGTGGGCATGACAGACAGTACCATTAGTTATTAATGGTGACACCAGTAAGATTATCCTCTGGCAGGCCAGCCCAGGGCAAGCAACACTTTTAGCAAGGACACAACTTGATCCCTTCGTTTTTGCAAATGCCTCATATTGTCAAGTCATTTTATTTGTATAGCACTTTATAAAACACACATTGTTTCAAAGCAGCTTTACAGAAAATCATGCTCTAACAGAAAAATGTGTGGTCTAATTGAATAACGTGACTGAAGAATATGCTTTCAAAGATTATTTGTAAAAAAATTATAATTACACAAACTAAAATTACTGGTAATGTCATAATCAACACTAATGCAGAATATAGGGATGGTAGGGGAGTCTTCAGAAATTTCAGGATTCCATGTCTATTAGTTCCATCTATATGTTAGAGGCCACCTATATGCTATATCTATACATCTACAGTATATCTATATGCATTTATGTGCTTCTTAACCCATTAATACCCAGATTTTTCCCAGATATGTTTTACACAACCTTCCACATGAACATAATGTGCAGGTCTTTTGCTATTTTAAGTGTATTTTTCACATAAAGATTTAATATGCAGCAACTTCAATAACTAGTACACAAACTACACATACTGTATCTCGCTATAAACTCTTCTTAAGTAACCTACAGTATGCAAATATATAGAAATGTGCATTTCTGAGTAAACACCCAAAAATGGCAGGATGAATTAAATGGGTTAATTATTGACAAAATGAATGAATTAATTTCCTCTTCCAGGAAAATAGACAAAATGTATTGACAGCATGGCATCATATCATATTCAATGCTGCAAATATATTGATCACATCATGTTCTATTTAATGTTCCCGGTTCAGTACAAGTTAAGCTAAGTCGACAGCACTTGTAGCATAATGTTGATTACCACAAACATTTATTTCAACTCGTTCCTCCTTTTCTTTAAAAAAAAGTGAAAATCAAGGTTACAGTGAGCCAATTACAATGGAATGAATGGGAACAATGAAAGTGAATATGGCCAATTTCTGGAGGGTTTAAACACAGGAATGTCAAGCTTACAATTTTATAGAAGCACTTGCATTTGTTCATCTGTTAAAACTTGTGTATTATTTGAGCCTTAAAGTTGTTTAAATCGTAATTTTTTTACAGTCATTTTAGGGTTTGATGGCATTACATCATCATGGTAATGAAGTTGTAAAATTGGCTATAACTTAACACAGAAAAGGTCTGTAAGTGATTTTATCACACTAAAATCATATTTACACGCATATCCTTTATGTCTTGTGGCTATACTTTTGAAACAGTGAGTATTTTAATATTCAGAAATAGGCACCAATTCACTTCCATTGTAAGTGCTTCAATGTAACCTCGATTTTTGCTTTTTTTTTAAAAAGGAGGAACGAGTCGAAATACATTTTTGTGGTAATCAACATTATTCCACAAATACTGTCGATTGAGCTTAACTTGTACTGAACCTGGAACATTCCTTTAAGGTCATATACACATTTTTGTCCAATAAAATGCTTTTCAGAAATGAAAATGATCTGACTAGATATAACAAGTAGCAAATCATGGTTTTTCAAGGTATAACATAAACTAAAGGCGATTGGCTATTTAAAAAAGGAACAAGCCCTTCTATATGTCTTGTCAAAAATTCAGGTCCCAATAGGAAATACTTCAATGTAAAGAGAATTGCTTTTATCAAACAATTTCATAGGCTCTTAAAATAACCTTTCTGCGGCAGTATTCCTTCACTAACCAGTTCTGGTCTGATCACTGGTAGTTATGAAAGAATGTGTTTTAATGTGGGGGGAAATGACTGAAACGTTGTTTTACAACATGACTAGTAAATGCAAGGTATTGAATGATTGCTTTTAAAGAGAAAAAATTATTCTAGTCGTGCTGTACAAATTGCCATAAACTGATGCAACAAACTTAACTGTGGGAACCATGCTATCAATAACACAACATGACCTGTTGAGGGTCTCCTGTTTGAGCCAAGAAATAGAGGAAAAGAGAGAAAGAAAATACAAAATTGAAAAGACACTCTCTCATTAATTACAGTTGCGGAATGCTTCTTTCTCCTCCAGGCAGTGGGGAAAAGTGACAGAGAATGTGACGCGTCACCATGGCGCTGCTGCCAACCCCAAATGTCAAGCCAGTGTTATTTATCTGCTCTGTCCTTAGAGCTTTGTGAGAGAGAGAGAGAGAGAGAGAGAGAGCGAGAGAGAGAGAGAGAGAGAGAGAGAGAGAAAGAAAGCCATCTTGGGGCCTGTTGCACAAGGCAACTCAGTCTGATAAGGGTTGCCACAGGCTTTGTCTGAGTACTTGAGTTCTGAATTGCATTTTAAGTTGAGTCATCTAGGCCTGTTGGTGTTTACCAATATATTTTCATAATGACATGGTTATTAGCAGAATAAAAGATGACGAAAGTATTAGCTGCTCGCCTTGATTGAAAGACACATTTGAGTGGTTTTTGGATATTTAAGGCATATTAAAGTGCAAAATATGCTTTAATCTGTTCTAAAATTTGGAATCCAAAATTACAATTGGAATATTTGACAGCTTCCATGGCTGTAATCAGAATGGCAAGAGACAATTACCTTTTTCAGGATGGAGGTAAGTCTCTCCAGCTCACAGTCGATGATGATCTGGCCCTCTTTCCTTTCATCGAGGTCCTGGAACACTTTGAGGAAGGAAGCTTCTGTCATTGTCTCCACATTCACAGAGGTCACCAGCCAGTTACGCTCTGCTGCTGTATCCAGAACCTTCTGCAGAACTGACAGTCCTGGAATACAAATGCAAACAATGAAGAATAGCAAATCCCTTTAGAGCAGTGTTTCTCAAGCCTGTTCCTGGAGACCCCCAACAGTACACAAGCTAATTATGGTTCATTCCAGGCAATTTGGATCTATCCCACGTATTACTTTCTTAAAAATAACCACTGAAATGGTGCTCTAAGTCAGACATCTGACTTATGAGGTTAAGGCAGATCGATCAACACCGACTTCAGTGAGAAGCGTCATTTGTTATCATCTCCAATATGGCAGCAACTAACATATTTCTGCAAAGGCATTAGGTTTAAAATAATTATGATGAAACATATAATGATTCCTTTTTTATTTTGTTTTCAGTCTGTTGTTTTTAAAATTAACTCAAGCATTTTGTGTTCATTACTTTTACAGTATGTTTTTGTCATAAGTGGTATAAGAACATGCAATTTCCTTGTTGAGTCACTGCGTCATCTCGTGGTGTGTATATTTTACAATGACATATGTTTGACTGAAATGCCTTGAGGTCGAAAGTGGGCAATTTCTACTCGGGTATTCCAATCTCAAGCTTCATCTGGAACTTGTATGAGTACAGTACTCAAAGACCTTAAACCAGGTATGTCAGATAAGGGAGGCATCCAAAATGTGTAATGTTCCAGGGAACAGGGTTGGGAAACACTGCTTTAGAGGAATATTGGTGAATATAAGATTTCAGGCTGAGATATCTGTGTAAAAGTAATGCATTTCACAGGAAGATTAAAAAGGACATGGTGGTATGCACAAGCCAGTTCATTAAGAATTAACAAAATTCTAAAGCAGCCCGGCAGTATTGAAAGCTATAGTATTGACCCTCTGTTATCCTCAGCCACCTCTGACTATCTGAATGTCTCTTTATTGGCTGTGAATTCAGAAAAACCGACCTGAAAGATATAAAAAACAGTGGAGAGAGAGAGAGAGTTGGCCACACTGCTCACAGATAGGAAGGAAATGGGCTTCGATTAGAGAAGACATTGATATTGCATCGGATTCACAGATGGTGGATGTATGTACATATCCCTAACAGACCAATCTGAGATCTTCTCAAGTCCCCAGACACCAACCAAAATCTCTCCAGATCAAAAACAATGCTCTTAGTAGCCATCACAAGTCCAGCAATACCTCTTACACAGTTCATAAAAATAAAATCAAAATAGTGAAAAAGCTTAATGCGATTGTTAAACCGCAAGACTGGGATTTAATAAAATAAAAATAGTTGGCTAGGGTTAGGGTTAGGATTAGGGTTAGGTCTGCATGCACTGCATGCTTTAGAGTGAAGGGGTGGTGCTATTCTGCCATCTACTACACATACTCCAAGCAAGTGTGGGGCTCACGATACTGTGTTACAGTGACTAACAATACCTTAATGCTCCACACAAATGCTTTCTATGAAGGTGCTGCGAGAATTATTCCATGTTGCAGTTGACCTTATTTTCACAAGTGCAACAGGCTTACTTTATAAAAATAAAAAAAAGACACCAAAGTGGACCAACTTTCATGTTAAAGTACAGTGAGAAATATCCCCCCCTCTAGGGGTGGGTCCCGATGCCCCAAAACAAAAACACAGAGTTCAAGAAGGAGCTGGGGGGCCGTGGCGACTAGACGTGGCTACATGGCATGACGTGGTAACATGGTACGGCAGTATCCTGACTTGGCCATGGTAGGCGTGGATGCTGACTCATTGGCCGTGGCAGGCGGGCCTGGACAGTGGAGCAGAGGCGTGCCTGGACCGTGGAGCAGAGGCGGGCCTGGACCGTGGAGCAGAGGCGGGCCTGGACCGTGGAACAGAGGCGGGCCTGGAACGTGGAGCAGAGGTGGGCCTGGACAGTGGAGCAGAGGTGGGCCTGGACAGTGGAACAGAGATGGGCCTGGACAGTGGAACAGAGGTGGGCCTGGACAGTGGAACAGAGGTGGGCCTGGACAGTGGAACAGAGGTGGGCCTGGACCATGGAGCGAAGGCTTGCTTGTGACATGGCATGGAGCAATCTGGGGCTTGGCTGAGACATGGCATGGAGCAGACTGAGGCTTGGCTGGGACATGGTATGGAGCAGACTGAGGTTCGGCTGTGACGTGGCATAAAGCAGACTGAGGCATTATTATGACAGGCTCAGGCGTTGCTGTGACATAGCATGGAGCAGGCTGAGGTGTGGATGTGACATGGCATGGAGCAGGCTGAGGCGTCGCTGTGACATGGCATGGAGCAGGATGAGGCATTGCTGTGACGTGGCATGGAGCAGGCTGAGGCATGGCTGTGACATAGCATGGAGCAGACTGAGGCGTGGCTGTGGCATGGAGCATGCTGAGGCGTGGCTGTGACATGGCATGGAGCAGGATGAGACGTGGCTGTGACATGGCATGACGTGGCATGAAGCAGACTCAGGTGTGGCTGTGACATGGTATGGATGTGGGACCCTGGCTCAGTGACCATGACGTGGGACCCTGGCTCGGCGACCATGACATGGGACCCTGGCTCGGCGACCATGACATGGGACGCTGGTTCGGCAACAATGACGTGGGACGCTGGCTCGGCGACCATGAAGTGGGACACTGGCTCGGCGACCATGACGTGGAATTCTGGCTTGGCGTCCACCTCCCCCACAGTGAACGATGAACCACATATCAGTATGGCAAGGTCGATAAATTGAGTCAGGCTGTTGGTATTCCGGCCACCTGGCATCAAGGAGGAGATTGGCTCATTCAGCCCAAAGTGAAAACAGTCCTTGAGAGCAATATCATTAAAATCGACCCTGCTGGCCAGAGCACAAAAGTTCTCTACCTATGATCCCCCTGATGCAAATGAAGAAGCTGAACTGCTGGGTTCATTTTGTGGTCAGGTATTCTGTAACGAATGCTGGCAATGACAGGCAGATGAAGACAATGGTGATGTGAAGAACCCAAGTGCAGTTTATTCATAAATGTGAAATCCAAAAACCATGAACAGAAACATGGACTTGACTTCCAAACAACGTTACATAAACAATACCGGACAAGAGACAATAGCAAACATGAGGGCATAAATACACAGACATGGGTAACAAGTAAACAAGACAACCAATCACAAGACTGAACTAATAAACAAGATAACAAGACGATAACCATGAACCAATGACATAACAGAACTAATAACAAGACCAATGGGAAAATGACACGATAATCACATGACTTGACATGGAAACAGGGAATCACATGACATGTTAAGGATACAGGAAATAACATGACATGGAAACACTTTTCAAAATAAAAGACATTAACACAAAACATGAACAAAAACACATCTAGATGTGACACGCACATGATTGCACTTATTATGTTGCCAGTGAGAGCAGCTTAAGCTTCTTGTGTTCTTAGTACTTCAGCACCATGGCCAGCTCCTCCAAACTCATCAAAACCTTTCCAAACACTTGACTGCATGCTTTCATGCTAATTTATGCTTCTCGCTCTGTGAGTGCACAATTCAGCCAGTAACTGCAAAAAACTCTAAACCCTTTTTTTTTTTATTATCCACAGTCAGCATACCAGCTCAAAAACTGACAAAAAAGTATTTCGCCTCCTTCCAACATATCTAACACACACTCAGCAAGCTTTACAAAGAGACATAAATAACTCCCCTGTGAGCATTTAAATGGGGAACTGTTTATGAAATGTTCAATGGACTTACTTATGTTTGTTTTATGCTTTGAACGGCACCTAAAAAATAAAAAAGGGCACTTGAATTTTACAACCTTTGCTTAATGCAACGCCCACACAGCTGTTGCATGAGCCGTAATTACAAGGAGAGCAACAACAAGGATACATGCTTTATAATTTATGGAATGACTGGAACTTGCAGCAGAGATAACATGAATAAATATTTAATGTATGGAGTGGGATGGATCACAGAATAGATCAACAAGAGCCGGCAATGTGCATGAACCACATTCGGTGTAAATGGACTACATACATGTTGAATTAAGCAGTCCAACTAGACATGCTGGCAAACCCACCAACTGTAAAAAAAAAAAAAACATCCAACTTTGCAACTTTCCATTTTGTTAGACAAACTGTGCACATCAAAATGAGGAAAATGTATTATTTTTTTATTTATTTTGTTTATTATTATTATTATTTTGCTAAAACAAGTTTGCTGGCGTAAAGCTATTAAGGTTAAGCAATAAAAATTTAATTTTGCTGCATCTTAATTTAATTTTGTGTTTTTGGTCAAAGCATGCTGACATGAGGATATGTAAATAAATGCTTCTGAGAATGTTTTGTTGTAGTTGTTTGTGCAAAGTCACCATTTGGATGATTAACATTCCCTTTAGTACACAAGTAGATATTCATGTATTACGTGATAGGTCATTGACAAAAAAGGTTGTCCAAGGTGATACAAATGAGTAATCTTTTAAAAATATAATTTAAAACACGTGTCATGTTTAATGTTTTTTTCAATTTGCTTAATCATTAATTATTGCTTAAAAAAGTTTTCAATATCAATACATTTTCTCAGGGTTTGACCATATGACCTAAATAAAATATGCCTATTCATAAAAATGTCAAAATATCTTAAAGTGTCAAAATAAAATGTCAAAGAATGGCTAAAACTTCACACTTAGTCTTGAGGCCTAAAGGGGTTCTCTCTGTTTTATGTTTTTGTCAACATAGCCTAAACAACAAAATGGGTACCTACATGTTGGTTACACCACATGACTTTGATTTGGTGGACAAAAGTTTTTCAAATATGAATCATATTTGCTGAGTCATCTTGAATTTTTTAACAGTGAGGGAACAAGTCAAAAAGAGCTGGAATCCAAAGTAAAGAAAGTGTGTATTGACAGAAGAGGCGAAAGATATTGATTTCCTCCTCTGCTTCTGTCCGTCTCTGTTTTGAACACTTGCCCTTTGACCCCTGTGCATCTGAGCCAGTGTTACTTCCTACTTGACTCAATGTGAGTACAGCTGGACCACTTCAAGACTGCAGGGTGATTTGACATTAAGGAGCTCACATTCCCAGCATGCTGAACAAATGGCTCTCAGTGCACAAGAAGAACAGGGCCAGCAGGGGAAGACGTCACTCCTTAGCCTCATTCTCTCTCATCTGGGGTGGTATGATGCAAATGGGTTACTATACTAGCAAGGAAAACAGTAAACTGCAGCAGAAACATTGTCACACGGCAGAGAGGACGATTCTATATGCATGTGAATTTTATAGCAAGCTATAGCTGGGGATGGGTTCACATAAAGTCTACATACACTCTTGTATGTTTGTCTTAAAATAACCCCATAGACAGTTCAGTGCTGTATCTAGGCAACAAGAGGCTGGTGTTTCCTGCAGTTTGGTTCCTCTCAGTCACAGAGTTAATGATCCCACATTCTTAACCCAGAGCCCTCATCGCTTCCACAAGATAAATCCTTTGCTGAGACACCTGTGGCATGCATACAAGCATGCATCAAACCCATTGTATGCACGGACTGATGACAGAACTGACAGCGACAATAAAAAATAAGAGCCAGAGACAGAGTCATAGTGAAAGAAAGGAAAAAGGGAGAACTGGTGGTAAGAGAGTGCGGAGTGAAAGACAAGTTGACCATGTGAATCTGAAAAGCCGCCTCTGTTTGGCTTAGAGCCTCTTTGGGGTGCGGCCAGTCTACACTCAAGACTCTGGTACCAAGGATGAACGCTCTCTTCTTTGGCTCTCTTGCTTCTTCCAGTTCCTCTGCAACTCCTCATTCCTCCACGCTCTTGCCCTCATGGCTTGCGGCCTCTGTGCAATGTAGAAGTCCAGGAAGGCTTGGAGTAAAGCTCCGAGGAAGCCCTTCTCTTCTCTGCACTACGACACACACATGTGACGGTCCTCTCTGCGGAAGGCCTTGCTTCAAAGACCTCATCATCCATCGACGCAACAGACAACAAACTATACACGATCTTAACAGATGTCCAAAACAGTGATGGAACCACCCGAACTTTATACAAAGAGCCAAAGAACCAAGCAACGCAAGGAAATGCAACGACACGCAAGTCCATCTCCAGACTTTGCTGAAAGTGCTGGTGTCTCTCTAAAATATTTCGGGTTACCCGATTGCAAAACGAATTAGACTGAATTAAGTATTAATGGCTCTCAAGGTATTGTCTACAGTTCCTTTTCTCTGTATAGATAATTTCCATCCAAGTCACTCTTTCACTTTACCCACCAACCTGTTTCATGTTTGTATGTGTTAGATTAGTTTTTATGTTTAGAATAGCAATAAATCTTGTTTGTATTCAGATATATTTTGACTGTTGTATATTTTTATAAATAATCTCATCACTTGATTTTTTTCAAAGATATACCTAAAATACTTGTGATATTATTTTCAATAAGCCATGAGAATAATATTGCTCCAATAAGTGAATTAATCATAATTCCCTTATTAAAGCTAATTCCTTACAATAGAAATTGTGAGCAGCTACAACGAGACATGTATTACGATTTTAGTGGTGGAGAATTGTATTCAGACAAATAATCTAATTATATGTTCATCTTTCTTATAATGGTTGTTGAATGTGACTAATTCCATTATAAATAGACATACTGACAGTTTAATTTAATTCCTATCAGACATACTGTTCCCCTGCAGCATGCAAGTAGTATAAATACATTCCGAAAATACTTCATCCAGGTACATGAGTATTGACCCGTGACCCGAATATTTGATGTAAGAACAACAACCGCAAAAATAATCTACTCTGGTTTTGTAAAACTAGCACCATTTAAGCACAAGGAACAAATTTAATGGTGTATGTATCGCTTACAGTTAAAAAGAGCTGTCCGACTCGCAGTTCACCACCGTTCTTTTAAATCCAGCATTTTGAACATGACGTTTCCTCAGCTCCTGAGTGATTATTGGATCATAAAATATCCAGTCGATCGGCACTTCAGAATCTCGACGAAATAGTGGGTCATTTGGGTATTTCTCACTTACTGTTGTATGAACGCTGAGGATTCGGACATACTACTCCATTGGGATAGTGTTTTTGGCATACTGTATAGTAGGAAAGTATGGATATTCAGATGCAGCAAATGTGTAATTCCCTTCAGTGATGCAGAATTTACACAAAAGCTAACTTTGACTGGCCTAAAAAATACATTTTGTATATTTAATATTTATTATTTTCTGTAGACCCCAAGCATCCCCTTGTGGCCCCCTCCTCAGACCCCAGTTTGAAAACCCTTGGTCTATATTCAATATTTCAAAGAATAATAATATTAAAACATCACATTCGCAACTGTATGAAAACTGCTCGGTGTGATTTGTTTTAATGCATCTTGTGCCTAGGTGTTCATGATACTTAAAAAAAAAGCTTTGTGAAAGAGCTATGAACTTTTTGTGGGGATTCTCTCGCCAGATAGTGGAGAGCAGCAAATGGAACACCTGGAGTGGATTTAGAGCGGGGTGATTACAGAATGCTTTAAGCTGGGAGTGGAAACTGCTGTTGTACCGATACGCTCACATAGTATGACAGTAAGAGAAAAGAATTGGTATCGGCTCTGATACTGAAGTTTTAAGACGGATCTGGTATCGGTCCGACATGCCCGATCCAAATACGATACTGTGTGTAAATCATGTTCGATACTCTCAAGCTCCAAAAATGACAAAAAACAAACAAACATAAAAGCGCCATTAAAGTAGTCCATATGACTCGAGCATTTTAATCAAAGCCACTTAATAATAATGCAATAGCTTTATGAATCGCAAAAGACTGCGTATAATAAGTAAATATACACAGAGAGTATGTGCAGCGCATTAGTGAATGGCACTGCTCTGTTGAAACACATAGTACATAGCACGCGTAGACTGGTGATGTGCCCGTGGCTATTTTCAGCCCTCTGTGCTTGCAGCTATTTTCATATGTGTGCTACTCACGAACAACATCTCAAATGTGGATGCTCAATAGTTCAGTTCACTTAAAATATGCATTTTGAATGGCACCGGAGGAGCATTTTACCAGAATTTGAATAAGAGGCAAGTTAAACTACTGTGAACTAGCCTACATACAGAAACTTACAGGACTTCTTGGAGTGTTCTACCATCAAAATAAAAGCCAAAGGGTTTTAAAGTTAAAGGTGCACAATTGAAATATATTACTATTGTATTATAAAATTCTAAAAGTCAATAATAATGATAATAATAATTATCATCATAATAATAATATATTATTATTATAATTATTATTTGTTTACAAATGACCAACAATATTTAAGTTGACTGGGTTCCAAAAATAACGGTGTGAATGAAAAGTGGACTGATATCTTACAACTAAAATAAACAAAAAAGAGATATTTTCTTTTCTTCTTTTGTACTGAAATTACTGTTAATTTTGTTGCTGCATTATCCAGTAGACTAGTTAACAATAAAGTTTTTCTTAACAGGCTATACATTTTTATTGAAATAATGTGTAGTTAGAGGTTTTTGTTTCTTTACATATCAAATAGCACCCCCAAAATAGTATCACACAGCGAGCTAAAGATATTCTAAATTGATTATGATAAAAACAACAGCACTGGTATCGGATCGGTATCGGCCAATAATGAGATTTCAGCAGTGGCGAATTCTCAGGGCCAGCAAAGCCTTTTCTGCTGGCCTAACATGCCAAATAAATATTTTTCATCCTTTCATTCTCAATCACCTTTTTGCCTATGTATTTTTAATCACTTTCCACTCTTAATTAATCTACAAACAAATAGAGAAAATTAAAAGTTTATCCAGTCAGAATTTATTCCTTGATGCTTACAAGTGAAGCGTGACAACTGTTTCACAAATCACATGCCCAAAGCCAAGCTCATTAGCCGAAGCAGCACGTGAGTTTGAGCTCCACCCCCTCAGGCCTTCAGAATTTCCACAGAATCCTTCAACAGTGCAAATGAATGGGCAACTAAAGTCAGATTGTTAGACTGATCAGCCAATCAGATTGATTTATTTGTTCATGGTGGGTGTGATCTTTAGGATATGTCCCTGTCGAGGCCTTCTAGCTGGCTTTGAGTGACGCAATCACGCAAGTGATGTAATTTGAAAGCGAAGAGCGCGAGATCTTGCTGACGAGTCGTCTGTCATTGCTGCCGCTATCACCATTGAGAAAGAGATCCTTATGGATTTACAAACCTGAGATGTTCTGCATGACTGTGTGATTGCTTAATTTATTAATCATGAAAGGAGGACTGATTTTCACTTCAAGCAAACAGGTAAGTGCTTTTTGCATTGTTATAGCAACATCAGGAGTTTTCTAAGTGTAAATTAGGCTGCTGGAGCATCCAGTGTCAGATCAAGTTTTGAAAAGAAGTGTTGCGTTCCATTCTACTCGGAAAATCCGAACGGAATGCATCTTGAAGTCAGAATTACAACTTGTAGGCTCGTGCAGAAATTCTCAACTCCGATTTCATCGAGATGCAGGGGTATAATGTCACACAAACATGTCGACACTCAGGGAGGTATACAAAGTAAGTGATAAACCTTCACTTTATTAAGTAATATCGATAAATGAGTTCATTTCCGCATTACATTATATTAAAGCTTGTTTAACAAACGCCTGCAGAAACAGGTGTATAAAACATTATAATCTCTTTTGATAATTGTACACCTGTAGCACAAATTCTAGTGCTGCAGCATTGTTTATCAGTTGGGTTGCCAGGAGACATCTCTAATGAAAGTCAATCCCCTGCTAAGCTAACGGGAGCATTGCAGTTTTGTTTCCTTAAACGTCATCTTCCGTATATCGGGGAATGGAATGCATTTATGGTCAGAGATATCAAGTAGGAATATCCCACACCCAACTTGAATGGAACGGAGCATAACTGTGTACCCTGATGAAACAAAATTTATTGCAAGCCACATTTAAATCGCAAATGTTATTAGATAGATTTTTTTCCAGGTATTATAGACCTCCTTGGTAGATTCATATGAAAAATTATGATTTTTGAAAGTCTGTTCGGGAGACGTTAATTTAAAAAAACAGTCATGCTGCAGTTAAAATTAGGCTTGCTTGAGCATTAAGTGTCGTTTCAAGTTCTGGCTTTCCTGTGTGGATGTGTATTTAAAATGTCAATTGGTTTTATTAGTTAGCTGCGACATAATGTATGATGCCCAAAGGCATAGGGTGTCTTATTCATTGTGAAACTGTGTTTTCTTAATGGCATGAATCACATTGAAGGCCTAGACTTTTAATGCAAGGCCTGCCACTGGATTTCAGGTATCAGAATTGGAATGGAAGAGAAAAAGTGGTATTGGTGCATCCCTAGTGAGAAGCATGACTTTGAGAACTCTGTCTTAAAAAAGACCTGTAATATGCAAATCACGTCATGCTCCCATCATGCCCAGCTGAGCTGAACGTCTGTGACAGATGGTGACACATTATAGGGACACTGCAGCCAATTGGCCCAAGGAGGGGTATATGGGGGGCCTGGGGGAAACAGCACACCTGGTTCTGACAGGTGTGTCAGACTCTACCTGCTTGGGGAGCAGCATAGAGCAGCACAGGCTGCCCAGGACTTTTTTAAAGCAGACCTGGGAATATAAGGGATTTATTTTTTTCATTCAAACTTAGTGGAGATAGGCATTAAAAATACCTGTAGTGCTCTGCTATGGGGGTTATATATGAGAATGACAATGACAACTGTGTGTTGGGGTGCTTTGTAATTGGGATTTGGACTCCCTGGCCTTCAGCTGGATGCATTTTACTTTGCACTTTATTTTGGTAGATCTCCATGGAGAAAGATGCACAAATGAGCTCCATGTGCAGGGGGAGATGCATTCACTCAGATCAGAACACAGAAAACACACAACCAGCCAACTCTCTGATGAGTCATATCTATCTGTCATTGGACACCAACATGTTCAAAAAAAAAGGAACAAAAGCCAATTCACTCTGCACACCAGCACTATGTAGGAAAATATTGGATCATAGAAAACCAAACAGCCATATTCAAAAGACAATTTTAAGGAGTGAATTCATAAAAGTTGCACCACTTTAGCATGCAGTATTTCAGTGTGAAACCCTAAAAACATCTTTTACACTAAGCACCTACCTTCTAGTTCAAGCTATTGCTAAAGGTGCTGGTATATCACTGCGTCATGAGTATTTAAGTCACTGTAATTCTTCTAATTAGGCCTATTACAGATTGCACCTTATTTACAAAACTTAGGGGCAATTAACTTTGTGCCATAACCACCAATGGTAAGATGAAGGAAAAGAGAATTTTATTTGAGAGGGATGTTTGTTTACACTCATTTTGTGGGCCTGTTAGCGATGTTACCTGATTTGCATAATTCCTTTAGTGAATCAGCCTCTAAAACCACGCAGACAGCACATGCAAATAAACAATGCTATCATTGGGTGCAATTCATTCTTAGTAAATTCCCCCCTAAGACTTTTCAGCATAGATCATAAAAAGCAGGTCTCACCAGAGTCTGAGCTGTACATGTAGACGAAATTGCTCCACTTGTAGTGTTCAATAACACCCACCAGGGCATCCTGCAATTCGGGTCTCAGCTGGATGACGAACTGGTTGGAGTTTTCCATGGGGAAGCTGGGTGTCACAAAGCAGACGTGTAGCGCACCACAGAATGACATCAGCATGTTCACGGTCTTCCTGTCGTACACCCCAATGATGGCATACACTCCTTTTGAAAACTGTGAACAGACTGGAGAAGACAACAGAGCATTTATGATTTATAAAAAAAGACATCATTCACATCACATTGGGTCTCATTCACTAACCATGCGTATGTATGCACGTATCTGTGAGTAAAACTTAAGTGCGAATGTCTTCATGCAGAAATAAAAATGGATCCACAAGTTTGCCTTTACATTTTTTTCTAAATTTAGGATAAAATTAGAGTACAAATAATTTCAGTCAGGACCACTTCCGTCAAATAAATACTTGACTTGAATGCTTGAATGAATACTTTATTCACTTATAGACAATTAAAGCAATCTGTTGGTGTTGGCTGTATGGTTCTGTTCAGGGCAAACTCTACACCCATCCAAGCAACCATGCATGGACAGAGCAAGGAGTGCAGCGAATAAAACCCCCTGGGGTAACAGAACAGATCCAGCAGAATTACAACATTGTTCCATTTTTTTTTATTTATTTTTTTTTTATTAAAAACATACTTAATAGATTAAATGGACAGAATTAAAGAACACAGATACTCTGTATAAAGTTGATAAATGAAGAAAAAGTTGCAATAATACATTCAAAATAAGAATTCCAAACTGGCAAACAATTATAGTCTTAGAGCAACGAACACAAGACAGATGTAGAGAAAACTAAAAAGCAAAGCTGCCACACAAGTGGTGGAGCTAGGGATGGAGGAGGGTGTTAAGTGCAGCTTGCATCCATGCAATGGAAAGGGAGCAAAGCAATGAATAAATGGAAGACTTAAATAGAACCACTCTGATAAGCGTCTGAATTGTACTGGCAGACGTCAAGATCAGCTGAGCATCAGCTCACGTGACCTGCCTGAACTGACGCTATACGCTTGATGTGTACGCAGAAATCACAGACACGAAACGTGTTAAGCTAAAATGTTTTATATTGTTTATATATATTAAGAGTAACACAGTTTTTGTGTGTGTGTGTGTTTTGTGTATTGTATTACTGAGTTTTTTTAACTGTTTTTGGGAATGGCACATTTGGCTTTACTCAATGATCTTGCTGTGTCATAACAAAGCAAATGGATACATTTGCAAAGAGCAATGAATGGGTGTACAGAAGTTGTGTGGACAGCCTTTATATGGATACGGTCTGGGTGTGTATTATGCTAATTAGTAACTACAGGCATACATCCCCCTCATTCAGAATAATCCAGATTAAACCCTTTCTGTGCCTTTATTAATGAATTAGACCTATTTAGCTGATTTTATTAATCGTTGCCAAGCAATGAGTAATTATTTCAATATCCATCATTACACTGGAAACGTTGTGGTAAGAATTTCTGAAGGGGCGGATAATCAATGCACACAAAGGGGTTCGCTGACATTTACCAAACAGTGGGGAGCTTTTCTATCTCTGCTGCCTTGAATGCTGTATAACTTTTCCTCTCCCTGTTCTCCCCCCTGTTGGTGGTGAAATGGCCTCTATCTGTTTGGAACCGGCTTTCTAAACCAGGTTTCCCCTCATTTTAATGCTGTATCATTGTCTGTTGTTGCTATCTTTGCCCTGGCCGAGGTTATTTTTCACTGCAGCTCTGGGCTGCACGTTTCAGTGCTGCAACTAAACAGATTGAAGTTGCAGTCTGTTCGATGCCCAAGGCCCAAATCCCAGCAGGGGCTGCCTGAGGGGCACAGAGGGAGCAGGAGTGAAAGGCATGGCCATCACCCAAACTGCCTGCCCCACCATTCAACAGCCAATAAGTGCAGGATGCCAGCTCCACTAGCATGTGTGTCCATTTGTGTTTGTGACCGCTGGCTCGCACATGCCCTGTGACTCACAACACAAATCCTTTAACTTCAATTGATATACTGACCAGTGTTTCAGAACTGGTGTGTTGCAACTCAAAAATGGGTCACAGGGATTTTCTGATCTGGTTAAAGACAGCAGGGAAAACAATGCTAAATGCAAATATATAATGCAACAAACCATAGAATTTTGCATAGTTAGGAGGACAGAAAAATGAAAAGGCATAGCAACTTTTAAAAGGAATGAGAAAACACTTTCCATATCTTTCGTTGCTGACGTCAAACTATGTGTGTCCAATCAAACAAAATGGTATTTTGGCACAATTTAATTTGTCACTTGGTAGAAGCTTCAAGCTAGCCAACTTAGGCAGATGCCAAGATAGACAGGTTGCATGACATGCCATCATTCTCAAAAACCATGAAAGAAATGCTAGTACGAGTTCATTTTAAACAAGAATAAACATGGTTTTGTACAATGTATTATTGGCTAAATAAATAATTGTTGGTTACTAGAACTTTATAGTTATTTTTGTACACTAAACAATTTTGGTACTGTTTGGTCGTCAGTTGTTTCCAACCTAAAATCCTGAAGCAAAACCAGTTGAGAAACATTGATATTGACATTGTCTCAAGTTTAAGTCTGATATCATGGAGCTACACAGAATTATGAAAGGATATCCAACCAAATTACATCTTATAAAGAGATTGTTGTGTAACATTCCACAAATACACATACATTCACACAGTTGTCACTGCACTGTATACAGGTTTGGGGAGTAACGGAATACATGTAATGGGATTACATATTTAAAATACAAAATATAAGTAACTGTATTCCACTAAATCATTGGTAATTAGAATACAGTTACATTCAAAAAGTATTTTGATTACTGAAGAGATTACTTTGAATTTTATTGTCATTTGTTTAATTTAATATTGTAACACTTCTCAGTGGAAGGAGGAGGCGAGAAGCAGCTTTCCTGGTTCAGGTAAGGGTTTTTATTTTCCTCTCTGCAGCAGATATACACTCTCAGGGCTTTTATGTTGTTCACTAAGTTAGTCTAAAAATACACAAACCACTTCACAAAATAAACTCTCAACATTACAATAATAAACTCTTCGCTTCACACTCGGGTCTCTGGTGCCCAGGCTCCCTCTCGTCTAGCTGCGGTGTGGCTCTATTTATGCCGCTTTCCCCGTGCTCACTAAAATTAGAGACAGGTGTTAGACATAATTTAACTCAGGTGTAAGCGCCCTTACCGCTTTCTCTCTCTCCGGAGAGATGCTTGACCACGCCCCCGCTGCCACATATCCCCACCGCCCGACTCAGGCCGGGGCGGCATCCGGCCTGCCTACCACTCCCCCCCCATTCCTGGAAAGGAAGTCAGCGACAGCTATCTGCGCCCCCGGTCTGTGGACCACCTTAAACTTAAACGGCTGAAGAGCCAGGTACCAACGGGTGATCCGGGCATTGGTATCTTTCATGCGGTGGAGCCACTGGAGTGGGGCGTGATTGGAACAGAGGGTGAAGGCCTGCCCCAACAGGTAGTATCGGAGATTGAGGACCGCCCACTTGATGGCGAGACACTCCTTTTCCACGGTGCTGTACTTAGTTTCCCTCAACGAGATGTTACGGCTAATGTACAGCACCGGGCGCTCCTCCCCCTCCACCACCTGCGAGAGTACGGCCCCCAGCCCTCTGTCTGAAGCATCTGTCTGTAAAACAAAAGGGAGAGAGAAGTCAGGTGAATGTAAAAGCGGCCCCCCGCAAAGTGCGGCTTTAAATTCCATGAACGCCCGCTGACACTGCTCCGTCCACTGGACCGGGTCTGGAGCTCCCTTTTTAGTGAGATCAGTCAGCGGGCTGGTGATGTCCAAATAATTAGGTACGAACCTTCTATAATAGCCAGCCAGCCCCAGGAACTGTCTCACCCCCTTTTTGGTCTTGGGTCTCGGGCAGGTCGCAATCGCCGCTGTCTTGTCAATTTGGGGACGCACCTGCCCGTGGCCCAAGTGGAACCCCAGATACCGTACCTCCACCTGCCCAATTGCGCACTTCTATGGGTTCGCTGTGAGTCCCGCTCAGCGCAGCGATCTCAGAACCGCCCTCAGATGTTGCAAGTGCCGCTGCCAATCATTGCTATAAATGATGATGTCTTCTAAATAGGCAACGGTGTAAGCTGAATGCGGTCTGAGGATTCGGTCCATGAGACGCTGAAACGTAGCCGGGGCTCCAAACAAACCGAACGGAAGTGTCACAAACTGGTGTAATCCAAACGGTGTGGAGAAGGCGGTTTTCTCACGGGAAATCTTATTGGGATCTGCCAATAACCCTACGTCAAATCCAATGTCGAATAAAATCGAGCAGTGCCCAACCAATCGAGCAACACATCAATGCGAGAAATTGGATATGCATCAAATTTAGACACCGCGTTGACTTTCCTATAATCCACACAGAACCGCACAGACCCGTCGCTCTTAGGCACTAGAACAACAGGGCTGGACCAATCGCTGTGGGATTCTTCTATTACCCCCATATCGAGCATTGCATCCAATTCTTCCCAAACGATTTTCTTCTTGTGTTCGGGTAATTGATAGGGGCGGCTACGTACCACGACCCCCGGCTCGGTCTCGATGTGGTGGTGGATGAGGTTTGTATGTCCCGGTAGAGGGGAGAACACATCCGCAAACTCCTGTTGCAACCTAGCAACCTCCGCGAGTCGACTCGGTGAGAGGTGGTCTCTGCAAGTGACCGGGGTGAACTGTTTATGTTTTGAACTCACCTCCAGTCTGAGCTTCGCCTTCTTGGGAACTACCGTAGCCAACGTCACGGGAACTGCCTCTCTCCACAATTTCAGGAGATTGAGGTGGTATATTTGACATGCGCCCCCTCTATCGGTTCGTTTAACCTCATAATCGAGATCTCCCACTCGTCGTGTGACCTCAAAGGGTCCTTGCCACTTGGCGAGTAATTTAGAGCTCGATGTGGGAAGCAATACAAGCACTTTATCTCCCGGTGCAAATTCCCTTAGCTGAGTTCCCCTGTCATACAGTCGGCGCTGTCGTTCTTGAGCTTGGAGCAAATTCTCCTGTGTTAGCTGTCCCAAAGTGTGGAGTTTTGCTCTAAGATCAAGAACATATTGAATTTCATTTTTGCTGTTTGAAGGTCCCTCCTCCCAGGCCTCTCGCAATACATCAAGCACGCCGCGTGGGCGTCGCCCATACAGCAGCTCGAATGGGGAGAAGCCAGTGGAGGCTTGCGGGGCCTCTCGTACTGCAAATAACAGGGGGTCGAGCCATTTATCCCAATTTCTAGCATCGTCGTGCACGAACTTACGAATCATGTTTTTGAGGGTTTTATTAAATCGTTCCACCAGGCCATCCGTTTGAGGATGGTATACACTGGTGCGAATCGATTTAATATTTAACAACTCGTACAGTTCGCGTAGTGTCCGTGACATAAATGTTGTGCCCTGATCGGTGAGGATTTCTTTCGGAATCCCCACCCGGGAGATTATTTTGAAGAGTTCCTCTGCAACACTGCGTGCTGAGATGTTTCAAAGAGGCACTGCTTCCAGATATCGCGTTGCATAGTCCACCAGGACCAATACAAAGCGATGTCCGCGTGCTGACTGTTCTAATGGCCCGACGAGGTCCATTCCAATTCTTTCAAAGGGGACCTCGATCAATGGGAGAGGGCGCAATGGCGCTTTTGGGGTGGCCGGTGGGTTAACCAGTTGACATTCGCGGCATGCCGCACACCACCTGCGAACATCGCCGCCAATGCCCGGCCAATAGAAATGGGCTATTAGACGGTTCAGTGTTTTCCTTTCTCCTAAGTGACCCACCATGGGATTATAATGAGCCACCTGGAATACCATTTCCCGACGGCTCCTTGGAATCAAAAGTTGGGTTGTATCCTCTTTAGTTTGAGTGTCCTGTGTCACTCTATACAACCGCTCATTTATAATCTCAAAATAGGGGTATGAAAGGGCGATGTCCGGCTGGAGTCGTTGACCATCGATGACTCTCACTTGGTCGAAGGTGTGTTTGAGGGTTTCGTCTCGTGACTGCTCCAAAGGGAAATCCCCCTAATGGAATTCCCTGAGAAGGGGAGGGGCTGCAGCCTCTCCCCCTCTCTCGTCATTATGACGTGGAGCTGTCGAGGACGGCCCCAGCTCCACCTCCCCTGCCAGAGCATCGCACATTACACATCTCCCTAACTTCATACAGGACCCATCCACGCAAATTCCCTTTAATAAAACTCTAAAATCAGGCCAATCAGTCCCCAAAATCAGTGGATGGTTGAGGCGGGAACTAACCGCGGCCTCCACTCTATACTTTTTCCCCCAGAATTTAATTGTCAGGGTCTCCACCGGGTACTTGTGAATATCCCCATGCACACATTTCACCCTCACCATTTTAGTGGTGTCCAATGCCTCGGGTTGAACCAAGCGTTGGTGGATAGTGGTTTGAATACTCCCGGTATCAACCAACGCTTGGTGAGTACCCCCCTTGACACTTACTGGTATCTGGTACGCTCCGGCCCGGTCGGGGGCAGCCTGTGGGAGGTCAGAGACCCGCACCACCGTCCCCAGCTCCATCAGAGGGCACTGATCCCGGAAGTGGCCCGAGTCTCCGCACCTCCAGCAGGCTGGCCCAGGTGCTACGCCTGCACTCGCGTCGGCAGGTGCCCCCCCCCCCCCCGAGGGGGAGAGTGGCGGGGCATAGGGAAAGTGGCGGGGGATAGGGAAAGGTGTCGCCTCCCACTGGTCTCAGGGGCTGAAGTCCTCCTCATCTGCGTGGGGCAGGAATGGGACCTGGAGAGAGAGCAGAACAAGAGGAGAGGGTGAGGGGGATGAGACAGAGGGAGGAGAGAGAGTGTAGGAGGGCTCTTCCGCCCTCGGGATCGCCGCCATGTGGTCCTCCGCAAGCCGGATGGCTTCCTCCAGCGACGCCGGGCGGTGGCACTGGACCCACTCCGCCGTCCCTTTTGGCAGACGATGTATTAACTGTTCTAGTACCACCTGGTCGATAATCCCATCGATGTCGTGGTCCCCCACTAGCAACCATCTTCGGCAGGCGTCACGGAGCTGCTGGGCGAAGGCAAACGGGCGGTCGGAGCTCTCCAACTTCAAGCTCCGGAAGAGTTGACGACTTTCCTCTGGAGTCCGACTAACCCGTTGCAGGATGGCTTTCTTTAAATCCCGTAGGCCAGGAGACTCGTCGCTGGCAATTGTTGAGCCGCGAGCTGGGCTTCCCTGGACAACAGCGGGATAAGTCGGGCCGCCCATTGGCCGATCGGCCAGCCCCAGATCTCGGCGGTTCGCTCAAACAAATCTACGAAGGCCTCGGGGTCATCCGCCGCCCCCATTTTCTGAAACGTGGGCGAGGGTAATGGCGTGTGAGTGTCCGGGGTCGTGGCTGGGGATGCCTCCTGGCTGAGGAGGCTCCGGATCGCCTGCCGGTCCTCGGCTTGAGCACGTAGGAGCTCGACAAACCGGCGATCTTGATCTTGTCGGAGCTCAAGCAGTGTTTGCTGGTGGCTCTGATGTAGGCCAGCAAGGGCTTGGAGGATCTCCGCCAACTGGGAGGACTCTGCGGGGCGACTTCCATCCATCTTCAAGCAAACTTCAATCCTGGGTTTCGGCACCAGTGTAACACTTCTCAGTGGAAGGAGGAGGCGAGAAGCAGCTTTCCTGGTTCAGGTAAGGGTTTTTGTTTTCCTCTCTGCAGCAGATATACACTCTCAGGCTTTTATGTTGTTCACTAAGTTAGTCTAAAAATACACAAACCACTTCACAAAATAAACTCTCAACATTACAATAATAAACTCTTCGCTTCACACTCGGGTCTCTGGTGCCAAGGCTCTCTCTCGCCTAGCTGCGGTGTGGCTCTATTTATGCTGCTCTCCCCGTGCTCACTAAAATTAGAGACAAGTGTTAGACATAATTTAACTCAGGTGTAAGCGCCCTTACCGCTTTCTCTCTCTCCGGAGAGATGCTTGACCACACATCCGCTGCCACAAATATTTATTCCTTTCATGGATGGAAAACATTTATACATATAAATGATGCGATCCAAAGTGCATTTGAACAGTGGTGAAACATTTTCTTATGATGTGTTACATTCATACCAGCAGACAGAGAAGTAAGTTTGAAGTAAGTTTGGAGCAGAAGAAATATAAATAAACCTTGTGTAAATTGTCAGCTTTACACTAAGCTAAAATGCTATTTCTAGCCATTTTACATGCACGTTACCAGGCACGATCATATTTTTTTATCAAGAAAATTCACGTTGGAACACAATTTCTTTTTTTCTATTAAGACCTTTGATATTAGGGCAAAAATCTTATTCTTGATAATAATTTCTGTATTGTAAAAATATTTAAAAATCCTTAAAACAAGATCAATTTGATTTATCTTGTTTTAGAAACAACACTGCATAAGATATTTAGGTTTTTCAGAGAATGTATTTTTAACATGTGTATTTTGTCTTCCTGTATTGGCAGAGTTTATATTAGCAAAACAAGTGAAAAAATCTACCAGTGCTGAAGAAGTAATCCAAAGTATTTAGAATACGTTACTGACCTTGACTAATTGTCTTATGTATTTTGTTGGTTCATGTTTTTCATGTCTTTTATTTTGAAATTCTAGTTCCTGTTTCATGTCATGTGGTTCCCTTGTCATGTGATTTCATGTTTCCCTCCATGTTCATGTGTCTTGTTTTCATTGGTTGATTGTCTTGTTATCTTGTTTAGAGTTCTTTGTGTTTATTGGTTATACTTGTCATGTGTTCTCCCATGTTCATGTATTTAACCCTCATGTTTTCCATTGTCCATTGTCAGGTATTGTTGAATGTAACTTTGGTTGTCAAGTCAAGTTTATGTTAGGTCAATCTTAAGTCAAGTTTATGTTTATGTTTCATTCATGGAATAAATTTGCACTTTACTTCTTTGTCATCGTCTTTGTCAATGCCAGTGCCAGCAGCAATGTTACACTAATCTAACAAAATATGTTATAAATTACATTTTACAGCATGTAATCTGTAGTGGAATACATTTTAAAAGTAACCCTCCCAACCCTGACTGTATATAAAAGTCACACGCTCATTGCTAAGCAATAATGAATATGACACTTCTAACAGACGCTGCGGTGATCTCTGAGGTAATATTGGGGGTGTTCTTATCACACAGCTCTGCTTCCTCTGTGACTGATGACTTGCACATTAATTCTGTTTGGGCTGAGATTTGTGGATCCAGAGAGACAGAGAAAGTGAAAAAGAGAAAAGTAGGTGGGGGACTGCATCCCTCTGAGTTAGCTATTACCGAAGACATATGGCACATTGAATCAAGCTCCTCTGGTCCCATATGTGCTTGTCTTGAATGGTTCCACATAGTTTTTTTTTAGCAATTCATACAATGTTAATAACCTGTGCTCATTCAGCTACATCACATTATTGAACTTCCTGGCAATCGACTTCAGTGGAACATATTAATTAATTTTATTTGATAGCATTTGGCATATGCCTTCATTCTAAGTGACTCAGAGGTAATATAATAAAGTTAATTACATAGTTATATTAACACAGCTTTAGTGCTTTGCTCAAGGTAAAACAAAAATAATTACTTTAAAGGAATGTTCCAGGATCAATATAAGTTAAGCTCAATCGACAGCATTTGTGGCAAATATTGATTATCATAAAATTAAGCTAAAATTATGCCTGGCACACCTACCTCCATCTCATCCTGGTATGAACTATCTTGAGAGTTGGTTTGGTTGTGGCCGCTTAGTCTCGTGGTGATTCTTGGAATCTTGTGATGTTTAATTCTATCTGTACTGACATCCTTGACACTATAGCTACATTGAGAGAAAAACAACAAAAACCTAAGTCTGATCCTTGGTTAAATAACACCACACAGGCACTAAGCCTGTCAAAAAGCTGAACAAAAGAGGAAAAAAGACAAGTAACAAGTGTCCTTTGAAATATTGAGTGACTCATTGAACAGATATCAGAAACAGTAAAATCTGCAAAGTCTAAGTATTTCTTGGATATTATAGCAAAAAATTGTCATAGACCTAGGACTCTTTTTTGCCACTATAAATTCTGTGATTAATCCTCCTGTTACTGTTCACTTGGATGCATCAGCTACAGTGTGTGAAAGTTTTCTAAAGTTTTTCACAGATAAAAACAGCTTATTGTACCTTCAGATTATGATCCATCTGATCCTCCTTGCTGTAAATCATTTTGGAATACCCAATACCCAGTGCGCTCTGAGTCCTTGTGGTGGCATAGTGACTTGCTTCAATCCAGGTGGGGGAGGACGAATCTCAGTTGCCTCCGTGTCTGAGACCGTCAATCTGTGCATCTTTTCACGTGGCTTGTTGAGCACGTTACTGCAGAGACGTAGCGCGTGTGGAGCCTCCACGCTATTCTCCACGGCATCCATGCACAACTCACCACGCACCCCACCAAGAGTGAGAACCACAGCCACCATGAGGAGGTGAACCCAACGTGACTCTGCCCACCCTAGCAACCGGGCCAGTTGGTTGCTTAGGAAGCCTAACTGGAGTCACTCAGCATGCCCTGGATTCGAACTTGCGACTCCAGGTGTAATAGTCAA
Source organism: Myxocyprinus asiaticus (assembly GCF_019703515.2). NCBI lineage: Eukaryota > Metazoa > Chordata > Actinopteri > Cypriniformes > Catostomidae > Myxocyprinus > Myxocyprinus asiaticus. The sequence continues at coordinate 26,787,570 of NC_059370.1, read as the reverse complement.
AATCTTTACTTGCTGTGCTACCCAGGCCCCTCGCTGTAAATCATTTTTTAAAGAATTTGAGTCAATTTCTTTAAACGTGTGTCAAGATATAATTAAGCAGTTAAAACCTACTATGTCTCTGTATGATATTATCCCTACACATTTTCTTATTCAGGTTTTTAATGTTGTTGGGCCGAGTATTTTAGCAATAATAAATAAGTGTCTTCATACAGGGATTGTCTCAAAATACCTTAAACATGCAACTGTTAAACCACTGCTGAAAAAGTCAAATCTTGACTCGACTGTCTTATCTAATTTGAGACCAATTTCCAATTTACCTTTTATTTCTAACAATTTAGATAAGGTTGTTCTTGTTCAACTGCAAAGTTTTTAAGAGTTAAATAGTACCTTTGAAACACTCCAGTCTGGGTTTAGGAAACATCACAGTACTGAGTCTCCTCTTTTAAAAGTTCTAAATGATATTTTGTTATCTGTCGATTCTGGGGACTCCGTGATACTTCTGCTTTTAGACTTAAGTGCTGCTTTTGATACTGTAGACCACAGTATTCTTATTTCACACCTTGAACAATGTGTGGGCATTAAAGGTAATGCTCTCAACTGGTTTAAATCCTATTTGGATGATAGAACCTTTTCAGATTGTATTAATGCTTTTTCATCTTCCAAATCTACTCTGACCTGTTGGGTTCCTCAAGGCTCCATTATGGCCCCTGTTTTGTTCTCACTATACATGCTTCCCTTGGGATCTGTTTTTAACAGACATGGGGTGTCATTTCACTGTTATGCAGATGACACTCAAATATATCTGCCCTTAAAGCATAATGACAAAAATGGCTTGAAGTCCTTATCCGCTTGCCTGTCGGATATTAAGTAATGGATGTCCTTATATTTCTTAAATCTAAATGAAAGCAAAACAGAGGTGATTGTGTTTGGGCCTCCAGGCATCTCAGGCAGCAAAAATTATGATTTATGTTAATAAATGTTATGTTATGTTATGTTATGTTATGTTAAACCCTCTGTGAAAATTTTGGGTGTCATATTCGATTCTGCACTGAAATTTGACAAACAGAAAAATGCAATAGTCAAATCTAGCTTTTTTCAATTAAGGCTCCTAGCTAAAATTTTAGTTTTTTTTAATCATTTGTAGAGTTTGATAGAGTGATACATGCTTTTGTTTCATCTTGACTCGACTACTGCAATTCATTTTATGTAAGGATAAACCAGTCGTACATTAATCATTTACAAACTGTTCAAAATGCAGCTGCTACACTTTTGACTTGTACTCAGAAATATGAACACATTACCCCTGTCTTATTCTCTTTACACTGGTTGCCAGTCCAATACAGAATTGATTTTAAAATCGTACTTTATGTTTTTAAAGCCTTGAATGGCAGTGTTGGGGAGTAGCTAACTACATGTAGCGATGCTATTAACTTAACTACATTTTTCAGTAGCTTGACAGTAGCTCAGCTGCTTTTAAAACAAAGTAGCTTTTCCAGTAGCGAACTACTTTTTCCAGCAAGTAGCGGTGTAGCGTGACCAAACGCTACATCATGTCGGTCAGATTATAACTATAAATAGCCTTCCTTATTGCTAGAAGCCTAACTTTTATGGCAAAACGTCCGACGATCTGGTAGCATATTTCTGTATACTGATCAGAATCAAGCAGTGTCCTCTTCTTCTTTTGTAATGGCAGATCACAAACAAAAATAGTGAATTACCGTCATCTACTGAGAGCTTATTACAGCTCACTTGGATAAGTAGAGATTGTCTGATGGTTATGTAAAGCCAGCAACCACAGTTTGTTTACTTCTACAAGATGTACAGGAGCAGGTAAATCTGAAAATGATAAAAGAACACCATTCTATTCTTTTATGTAACAAAGAATGTTTCAGACACTTTGTTCTTAATAGATCACACAACAGAATATTTACCTTTACTATTTTAAATAAAATAATTCAAAAAGTTATTATTGCCTTTGAGGGATTTTGTTTCTGTTCTAAATATGTTCATGAAAAATTTAACTTCGCTTTTGGGCTGAGTGATATGTAAAAAATATTTTAATAATAATCGCATTTAAAATATCGCGAATATATGGTCAACCCCCAAGGTCGGTGAATATTTTTGCTTTACTGATTTTGCTTTAAAAATTACATTCATTTGTTGAAACACGAAAAATTTAAAAGACATTTCTAAATTCAAATTGCACTTTAAACGAAATTAAAAAAGCAATTAAAATCTTATATATAACCAACTCCCCAAATCCAAACATCCAACGACCCCATTTGCCATCACGCAAGTATCAGTATGCGGTAACAGGTGCAAATTAAGAACTAAAGACAATTATAAATGTAAAGATAATTATAATAATCATCATAATAAATAAGCCTAAAAAAATTCCCTTGTGTTCCCACAAAATGCTGGCAAATGTGGGTTCTTATCAAATGTGTTTGTATTGCGTTTTGGTAATACAGTTAATGCTGCCTAAAGAAAATAAAATAAAACTCAATCTGAGGTTCAAGGTGAACGTGTCTTGTATTACTTTATGATTTAATCACTTTCGTCTTTGTTTCTTTAATAGAAAGATATATATTACCGAACCTGCAGAGTTGCGTTCACAATGTGCAAGAGCTAACTGCTCCCTGGAAATAAAGCGAAACTCACGAGATGATCAAGATCATTTGCATCATTCTCATAGATTACATTATTCTTCCAAACAGTTTTCAGTCGAATGAAACAGAGAAAAAGGAGTGATAATACATGCGCTTGCTCCACAAGATAGGGTCCCGTTGCACGCCTCTGAACAAACAGCGGATCAGACACCAGCACTGACAGCTTTTCTTTTGTCTGTTCTTAAAAATATAATAAAGTGTGTTTCTTCAAGCGCGTCTTTCTGACTAACAGCATTTCTTGTCACGTGTCACTCCGAGACGTCTTACATGTCACCCACCTGTTGCGGGTAGATGAGCAAAATTACTCGCGCATGAAATACATTTGGAGAGGAGCTCCTGAACTGGATTGAGCCTCGTCGTATTTTGCGGGTGCTAGTTTCACACCCTGAGTGCACATAAAAAATAATGAACGTTCATAAAATCGCTCGTAGAAAATGCTCTTAACAGCTAAGGTCAATAGCTATTGGGAAATGAGGCCCAGAACTCTATGCATGTGCCTGTCTTGGAGAAGCGCTTTCATTGCACTCGTGAACAGCGGAGCTCACTGCACACATATCAAATCAGACGCGCATTGGCGGCTTTTCTTTCGTCTGTTCTTCAAAATATAATCATGTTTCATCAAATGCACGTCTTTGTGTCTAATCTCTTGTAATATATCACTCTGAGAAGTCTTACAGGCCGCCTTCCACAGTGGCTGGTACATCAGCAAAATACTCCGCATGAAAAATCTGCATTTGGGGGGTGTTCATTTCAAAACTTGTTCACCAGGAGTAAGCTGTATGACAAATTCGGGAGAAAGGAAATCAAAACAGTGTCATTGACTTCAAGCTATGCAATCGCACCCACACTTTCTGCAGGAAAATGATGTCTAGAAAGTTTTAAACGATCACGTGTTGGTGAATGGTGAGACACCCGGCGAGCCACTTGATTTTTAACAAAGAGCCACTTGTGGCTCGTGACCCATAGGTTCCCGACCCCTGATCTAGGATGACCATCCGTCCACTTTTTTTGGACCTGAACAAAGCGAACAAATATTTGTAGAGCAGCCTCTGTATGTGACCTGTAAAGCTGACACTGGCATGTCAATGGCAAAATAGTCAGAAAATACGAGCATGACCCAGGTGAGGGGAGAAACGAGCCCTGAGTCTTTACTCACATATTATCCACACTAAATATTATGTGACAAGAGCAAAAATGTCAGCCCAAGGAGAGTTTGTCATAAAAATGGGATCTTTAGGGAAGTAGGCTACACCTGGCCACAGCAGGACTGAAAAGTGTGTAGTATAAAAATGATTTTTTTAATGGCATCTGATCTTTTTTGGTTTTATTTTATACTGTTGTATTCTATTTTATGGCCATTATTAACTGTATTAATGTTACTATTCATTAAATGTATTAAATACATGTAATAAATTTAAATAAACACATTAAATGTATTTAATTAATACATTAATAAATGTCATTAGTGTAAATTTTGTTATTAATATTATTGGTTTGATAGTAACATAAAAAAAAATGCCTCATTAAGTAGCTTCAATGTAGCTAGCTACTTTTTGATAGTAACTTGTAGTGTAGCTAACTACTTTTTCAAAGAGTAGCTTGACTGTAGCTTAACTACTTAAAATTATGAGTAGCTTGTAGCTTGTCAAACTATAGTTTCAAAGTAGCTTCCCCAACACTGTTGAATGGACTGGCACCAAATTATCTCTCTGACCTTCTGAGTGCAAATACATCTGTTAGACGTCCAAGGTCATCTGATCAGAGACTACTGATGGTTCCTAGGTCTAGACTGAATTTGAAGGGTGACCGTGCTTTTGCCATTGCCAGCCCTAAACTATGGAATAGTTTACCAATATCCCTTAGAGAAATGTCGACAGAATCAGAATTTAAATCAAAGTTAAAAACTTTTCTTTTTGCGTAGGCTTACGATTGTCCTTAGAGTCCAAAGGTGTAAACTTATATATGTGCTTTGATGTACCTCTTTATCTTACATTGCAGCTTGTACAGCATAGCTGTATTTATGTATTTTGGTGATGTATTTATGTGATGTATTTTTGTGATATTTCTTTTATTATGGTTGTACAACACAGTGGTCAACTACTGTTGTTGTTATTGTGCTCTATAAATAAATGTATTGATTGATTGATAAAAATTTATTTAGACTTTTCCCTCCTTTTCTTTAAAAAAAAGCAAAAAATCTTGGTTCCAGTGAGGCACTTACAATGGAAGTCAATGTGGCCAATCCACAAACATTAAAATACTCACTGTAAAAATTATTTTAGTGTGATAAAATCACTTACTAACCTTTTCTGTGTAAAAATATATCCATTTTTACAACTTCATTATCATGAAGATGTAATGTCAACAAACCCTAAAACCCAAAATGTCTGTAAAAAAATCACAATTTAAATAACTTTATAGCTCAAATAATACATTAGTTTTAACAGAAGAATTAATACAAGTGCTTTTATAGAATTATAAGCTTCAAATTTATGTGTTAAAACCCTCCAAAAATTGGCCACATTCACTTTCATTGTCTCCATTCACTTCCATTACATGTGCCTCACTGTAACCTTGATTTTTGCTTTTTTTAAGAGAAGGAGGGACGAGTCAAAATAAATTTTTTGTGTTAATCAACATTACTCCAAAATAATGTCGATTGAGTTTGGCTTGTGTTGAACCCATAACATTCCTTTAAGAACATTTGAAAAAAATAAAATGCTGTATATGTCCACTCATGACTGTACTATTTAAATTGACACAAGGTCAGATTAGTTTCACAATATACAGTGCATCCGTAAAGTATTCACAGCGCTTCACTTTTTCCACATTTTGTTATGTTACAGCCTTATTCCAAAATTGATTAAATTCATTATTTGCCTCAAAATTCTACAAACAATACCCCAGAATGACAATGTGAAAGAAGTTTGTTTGAAATCTTTGCAAATTTATTAAAAACAAAAAACGAAAGAAATTACATGTACATAAGTATTCACAGCCTTTGCTCAATACTTTGTTGAAGCACCTTTGGCACCAATTACAGCCTCAAGTCTTTTGGAGTATGATGCTACAAGCTTGGAACACCTATTTTTGGGCAGTTTCTCCCATTCTTCTTTGCAGGACCTCTCAAGCTCCATCAGGTTGGATGGGGAGCATCGGTGCATAGCCATTTTCAGATCTCTCCAGAGATGTTCAATCGGGTTCAAGTCTGGGCTCTGGCTGGGCCACTCAAGGACATTCACAGCCACTCCTTTGTTATCTTGGCTGTGAGCTTAGGGTCGTTGTCCTGGTGGAAGATGTACCTTCACCCCAGTCTGAGGTCCAGAGCGCTCTGGAGCAGGTTTTCATCAAGGATGTCTCTGTACATTGCTGCATTCATATTTCCCTCGATCCTGACTAGTCTCCCAGTTCCTGCCGCTGAAAAACATCCCCACAGCATGATGCTGCCACCACCATGCTTCTCTGTAGGGATGGTATTGGCCAGGTGATGAGCGGTGCCTGGTTTCCTCCAGACATGACGCTTGCCATTCAGGCCAAAGAGTTCAATCTTTGTTTCTCATGGTCTGAGAGTCCTTCAGGTGCCTTTTGGCAAATGCCACGCGGGCTGCCATGTGCCTTTTACTAAGGAGTGGCTTCCGTCTGGCCACTCTACCATACAGGCCTGATTGGTGGAGTGCTGCAGAGATGGTTGTTCTTCTGGAAGGTTCTCCTCTCTCCACAGAGTAATGCTGGAGCTCTGTCAGAGTGACCATCGGGTTCTCGGTCACCTCCCTGACTAAGCCCTTCTCCCCCGATTGCTCAGTTTGGCCAGGCGGCCAGCTCTAGGAAGAGTCCTGGTGGTTCCAAACTTCTTCCATTTACGGATGATGGAGACCACTGTGCTCATTGGGACCTTCAATGCTGCAGAAATTTTTCTGTACCCTTCCCCAGATCTGTACCTCGATACAATCCTGTCTCGGAGGTCTACAGACAATTCCTTGGACTTCATGGCTTGGTTTGTGCTCTGACATGCACTGTTAACTGTGGGACCTTATATAGACAGGTGTGTTCCTTTCCAAATCATGTCCAATCAACTGAATTTATCACAGGTGGACTCCAATCAAGTTGTAGAAACACCTCAAGGATGATCAGTGGAAACAGGATGCACCTGAGCTCAATTTTGAGTGTCATGGCAGAGGCTGTGAATACTTATGTACATGTGATTTCTTTCGTTTTTTTATTTTTAATACATTTGCAAAGATTTCAAACAAACTTCTTTCACGTTGTCATTATGGGGTATTGTTTGTAGAATTTTAAGGAAAATAATAAATTGAATCCATTTTGGAATAAGGCAGTAACATAACAAAATGTGGAAAAAGTGAAGCGCTGTGAATACTTTCCGGATGCACTGTAAAATAAAGCTACACTATGCAACTTTTGGCCCTCTAGCGGTTAAAAAATAGAACATTGTTTTGGTTGTGCTTGGGCTCTGCTCCTCTGCGCGGATGAATGTGGTTCGAGGCACCAGTGTATACATGGATACAGGACATCTTATCAGAATGAATGGACAAATAAATAACAAAAGAAAGGAAAAGACAGATATCCAAAAACATGTCATCTGAACAGGTAAGTGCCATATTTTATGCTGTTGTTTTGACTTATTGTAAACACTGATGTTTTGAAATAAATGACGTTACAAAAGTTAGGCAATGTTTGTTAACATTAGACATAACGATTGCTAGTCTGATAAGGTCAAACGTTGTAAAGTCTTTATAACTGCAGGATGTTCTGACCAAATAGACCACGGTAGTAACCAATTTATAGATTGTCATTGTTAACAACCAGTGGTCAACATAATTTCAAGACTCACATGTCCTTGGCAAGCCTGGGACTAAAGGATTTATTTATATAAATTATTGCTGTTGTAAAGAAAATACACACATGTGCAAGTGAAAAGTTCTGCACCGATTACAGTATAATTATTGTATTTCACTACACACACACAGACGTGAGTGTGTGTGTGATTACACAACTATACATAAACCATATCAATAAAATATCTTACCTTTTGAGTAAGAAAAAAGCCATCTCTGGGTCGCTTTTAAATCCTTTCAGATCTCGGAGTTGTCGTCATCTCTGAAAAGCCGATGTTGATTCAGGTTTTATTACGCACTCTGTCGCTTTCCCTTTTTGCTTGTAGACTCTGCTCTGTTCAGGGTTTCTTTGTTTTTACAACCGGTGATTCCCTGGAGGTTTGCCATTTTGAATGATCCATGGTCAATTTTTCTCATTCGTTGTGACAAAAATTTTTCAGGTTCATGCTACTCCCACACAATACATGTGCTACAGTAGCCGGATCTTATTTTCTCTGTGTACAGATATGACATGAACACGCAGGGGCGAATGACGTATTTATGCAATTTCCTGTGAAATCCGACCCAAAATATATCATTATTATAGGTTTATCAAAGTGTATTTGGGTAAAGACATGGTTTGGAAGATGGATTTTTGTTGCACTCTCTCATTAATATTATTTATTTTTTTTTTTTACATTTTACAAAAAAGTTACATAGTGTAGCTTTAAGTTGGAGTTATTCAGTGTGTATTTACAACAGTGTTTAAGTATCACATAAAAAAAATCTAATATTTCAAGAATAAAGTAATAATTATGAGATTAACGTAATAATATTTTGAGAATAAAATAAAATATTTTAGAATAAAGACTTGAATCTCATAATGCTACGACTTTATTCTCGTAATTTTGACTCTATTCTCAATATTATGAGATTAAAGTCATAATATTTTGAGAATAAAGTCAAAATTATGAGAATAAAGTCGTAGCATTACGAGATTCAAGTCATAATATTTTGAGAATAAAGTAACACCACTAACCAGGGAGATAACATTGGCTGAGCTGAATTTGTGGAAAGTTTTTGCGAGCTCTCTGTTCATGAATAAGGTGTGCATTAGTACAGGGGTTTTCAACCTGTGGGTGCCTGTCAAAGGAGGTGTGAGATACAGGCTTGCATTCAAGTGAAGTGAAAAATAATTGGAACTGATGTGAATTATATATGACCATTTCAGGACATTGTCTTATTCACTAACCACCCGCAATCTATTTCAGCAGGCGCAATCAGCACTGAAACTGCATTGACTATTTAAATTAAGTCATTCCTTTCAGTGCAAACATACCTCCTTTCTATATAAATTAGGCTCATTGTAGATTGAGCTTCATTCACAAAAATTGCCTGCCGCAATTTAGATCACGCAATTACAGCAAATAAAAGTAGGTGGTAAATTTTAGTTTATTTAAAAGAAATGTTTGTGAACATTTTCAACCCATCATAACAGCATTATTTTTATGAAATAGGCCTACTGATCAAATGATGGAGAATATCCAGATGTGCTGTGTAGTCAAGCACACGTGCGCCATGTTTAAGAGATGATTTAGGTGTCTGGATAACAGTGGAGATGTGTATAGTCCAGACACAGTGTGCCAAATACAAAAATTGCATTCTGCACACTTTTTGCGGAAGCATTTGTGCTGTTGGCTGATCTGCATAATTCCTTTAGAGTGCTAATAAATAGCACATTTACTGGAGGCAATTCATTCTTAGTGAATTCCCCCCCAAAATGTGGTAACATCCCCTCAGTTATAGTAGTTTTGAGAGCAAAAAAAGAACAACAAAAAAGCAGACCAAGGCTGGGTTTCCCAATAACGTTGCAATTTAAGGGCTTATGATCATCTTCAATAACGTCGCTCATTATTTTAAGATGGAGTTACGCCTGTTTCCCTAACCAGCACGTAGATCGTACATTATAAAGTAGAACTTAAGTGTGTCGTTACGGGAGCTGTCTGGTCCAAAGGTGCTGAAACTTTGGCCAATATCAGGAGTTTGTCTTTTAAAAAAAAAAAAAAAAATGGAAATACTGACAAACATGGAAGTTGATTGTAACCTTGTGGATTTAATTACAGAAATATTGATGGCTTTACTAAGATGGGGTTTCAAATGTATTAATTCTCAGCTTCATAGAGATTAATTAAAGTGAGGCAAGAAATTCATGTAACATGAATGCATGTGATGTGCATCATAATAAGGGGCTCTCACGTAGCCTTAAGTTTTGTTTCTTTGGCTGGAAACTGAACAGATGCACAAAGAACAGGATTAAAATGACAGACATCAGCACTGAACTTTAGACCTATCTAAATATTAACCCCATAACGCTGTGTATCAAACATGATACACAATGTTTGATGGCTCCTGTTTCACTCTCTGTTCAAGCTAATGAGCCAAAAAAACATATGGTATGTAAGTTTCACATGTTTATGGCACCATCTATCAGTTATTTGTAACAAAAAGTGCTTTCAATGTTTATATCAGTCTATTTAAAATGCCGGCAGACTTACGTGAAAAATTACTCTTATATAGGGATAAATGACAGCTTATTTTAATAAAGTAAAAGTGACAGTAATGATTATATTGTTACTGATATTTTAAAATGAGTATTTGATGAATATAAGCAACTTGTGCTTGGTTAAAAAAATGTATATTACTTTATTGAAAAACCCAGCTGAAATCCATATGTATCAGATATGATACAACAGGCTAAATATAATTGTGCCACCATATTAATTTATTTCATTATAAAATTAATATTTAATAAAAACAAATAATAATAATTTTTTTGAAATTGATGACTTAGACCAAATAATAAAGAAAAGCAGCCAATAAGTGCCCAACATAGTTGGGATCTCCTTCAATACGGTTTAAAAAGCATCCCAGGGTGATACCTCAAGAAGTTGGTTGAGAAAATGTCAAGAGTACATGTTTGCAAATTCTAGGCAAAGGGTAACTACTTTGAAGATGCTAAAATATAACACAGTTATGATTTATTTTGGATTTTGTTTAGTCACAACATAATTCCCATAGTCCCATTTATGTAATTCCATAGTTTTGATGACTTTACCATTATTCTAAAATGTGGGAAAAAAAAAAAAAAAAAAAAAAAAATATATATATATATATATATATATATATATATATATATATATATATATATATATATATATATATATATATATATATATATAAAGAATGAGTAAGTGTTTCAAAACTTTTGACCGGTAGTGTATACTTTTTATAAGATACATTTAAAGTGTGACCTAATATTTCTGTGTATTTTCATACATGCAGCCTACTCTGTCATTAAACAGGTCTCATTATTTTACATTACAAGCTATTATGATGCCACCTTACCATAATTTCCTGAGACCCAGCAAATTTGTTTTTTACAATTTCCCTTTTTTAAATGTCAATATAGTGTTTGTTGCATAAAATACATATGATAAAATTGTTTATTGAAAAAAAGAATATTTTATTCATATTGTATTTGATGTGCTGAATTGAAACGTGATACATTTCAATCCATATTTATAGACCAAGGAGAGGAAGCTGTCATGGCCAAACTCTCAAACATTTGTTATCTCTGAAAAGCCCAGGGAGTCCTCTGATAATACCCCAAAGATTTACCACTGTAGCATGTATGGGCTAAGAAAAACATAAAAGGATGGATGAAAGCGAAAGTATTTGCCAAGAATGTTTTCATTAATCAATAACGAAAGTTCCGACCGAAAACGATGCCGACCCGCGATCCGGCAGCGTTATTCCTATGACCGCTATGCAGTGTGCGGGAAATCACAATTTGGGTTCAGGGGGGAGTATGGTTGCAGAGCTGAAACTTAAAGGAATTGATGCAAGGGCACCACCAGGAGTGGAGCCTAAGGCTTAATTTGACTCAGCACGGGAAACCTCACTCAGCCCGGACATGGAAAGGATTGACAGATTGATAGCTCTTTCTCGATCCTGTGGGTGGTGGTGCATGGCCGTTCTTACTTGGTGGAGCAATTTGTTTGGTTAATTCCGATAACAAATGAGACTCCGGCATGCTAAATAGTTACACGGCCCTGTGCGGTTGGCGTCCAACTTCTCAGAGGAACAAGAAGCATTCAGCATTCAGATGGAGCAATAACAGGTCTGTGATGCCCTTAGATGTCCGGGGCTGCACGCACGCCACAATGGGTGGATCAAAGTGTGTCTGCTGAATAGGGCTGCAACTAACGATTATTTTGATAGTCAATTAATCTAACGATTATTAGAACGATTATTCGACTATTCGGTGATTACTGCAATGATTAATCATCAGCTCATAACTGATTATTCAGCTTATGCCTGACTTAAAAGGTTGTATTAAACGTGATTACTAACAATAAAGATGACAAAATCATTTTTTTAAATACCTCTAAATGGCATTCACTGAATTAAAGGGCAAAAAATACTTTTTATTAAGTTTAATTCAGTAAAGAAATTCACTGCAAAATATTTTGATCAAGTATTTTTGTCTCATTTCCATTTAAAATCGTCCAAAAATCCTTAAAACAAGATACATTTACTTGAGAAGCAACATATAAGATATTTATACTTGCTGTAAGAGAATGTATCTTAAATATAAGTGTATTTTGTATATAAGTGTATTTTTTCACTTGGAATTACTTCTGTGAGTGCAGTAAAGACAAAGTATACTTATATTCAAGATCTATTCTCTAAAAGAAAGTCTAAATATCTTATATGCTGCTTCTCAGGATTTTTAGATATTTTAAAGTATTTTTATTTTTAATATTATATTCAACATTCTCATATAACCATTTTTTCTTCTACAGTATAGCTGCTGAAGAAAATATACATTGTTTTAAAGGAGTTTTAGATATTTATATTGGAAAACAAACCAAAACAAATCAAAAATGTATTTTGTTGCAGTGTATAATTGGGTGAAGATTACCTCTCTCACCTTTCTGTTCACTTCAATCCATCTTTAACTCACAAAAAAACAAACTCTCTCATATTAATAAAGCTGCGTATTGCCAATTTTCTTCATGATAAGAAATGCACAGTGACATATATTATCATTCAGTAAGTCGTGACAACCATTTCAATATCCATCTCAAATACTCATTACCTTGACTGATCTGACCAGGGAGAACATGATAGTGTCATTGGGCCCTCTAATGACTGGAACACAGTGGCGGCCTGCAGTGGTTTGTGTTAGTCTGAGTGGAGTTGTAAAAAGTGATGCAGCCACCTTTGGCCCACCTGTGCTTTCTGGACCTGCTAAAGATCCTGGCAGCATCTGTCCTTCCTGGCACGATCTTGTAAGCAGATCTCCACGGGTCTGCCCAGCCCTACCAAACTGGTTTATTAAAGTGGGGATGACTGATGAACTTGTGGTAGTGAACGTTCAGCTTGTTCATGACACTTGTAGATGGTGTACTAGAGCATAAAGCTGTTGTAATTAAAAGGCAGTGGAGGGGTTATTATATAAGACAGTGACTTTTTCTGCTATGCCATAATTTCCATCCACACTCTACTGATTAATTTGCCATATGTTAATATTTGATTAAAGGTATAGTTAACCTAAAAAATGTAATCAATATGAAACTAAATTCTGTTATAATTTACTCACCCTCATTTTGTACAAAGCATCATTCAATCATGCCAAACTGCATTGGTTCTCATGTGTCTCATAACTAATTGTGATTTGCCAAGTTTGAATATGCAGAGGTGCAAATGAGACTTAAAGAGTTATGTTGTAAAGATCATAACAACTTTGTATGGCTTCAGAAGACTTGAAATATAGTGCATCATTCATATGGACTACTTTTTTTTCTTTTTTTTTTCTTTTAGAATCTTCCATTGTATGGAAAAGAGCAGCGTGAACATTCTGCAAACATCCCTTTTTTATTCCATGAATCAAAGAAAGAAAGAAAGATAGTCTTGCAGGTTTAATAATTATAATTTCAAGAGTGAAAGTTTAATTTCTGGGTTAAATATATCTTTACATAAGGAATATTTCACTTTCTCCTTCCAATATTACCAGTAGGATCTTTGACTTGCATTATAACAGGGAAAATGCTTTGGAGCTGAGATGTTGGACTGGCTTTCTCTGTTTGTGCTCAGCCTAAATTACATCAGTTCCACCTAATATGTGTGAGGCCAGTCTATTCAAATTACAGTATTTCTGAGAGATTTCTTGCCAGGCAGTGTTGTGGAGTAAACCTGCTTTAAACTGCAGTCTGACAGCAGTTTCAGGTAGGACTCCCTCATGAGAATTCCACGGACTAAATAGCCATTTCCTTTTCAGTCTCTTTCACTCAATCATTCTCTTTATCTCTTTGAACCTGTGGATTATTTGGAGCCCATGTACTGTTTTTGGTGCATGTTAATGACTGATAACATGCTTGTGTATAGAGATTATTTGAACAACTGCAGATTGCATTGGCATTTAAAGACAGCAGAGCTAAACCTCTTCTATCCACCTGCTCTGCTTTAATGAGGTTTTCTGCTCTGTCCTTTGGCCTCCAGTCCACTGTATAAACCCACACACACACACACACACACATACATACCAGGTTCTCAGGCACACTCTACCATGCACACACAAGCTGCATGTCTCATAGGTGTTCAAACAGTCAGTGTTTGGGATTAAAAATCTTATCAGCTAGCTAGCAGGTATGACTCTTGAATTGCTTTATTCATACAGGAGCTAAAATGTTGATCGAGTCCTGAACATTTGAAAGAGTCAATTTAGCTGTAGAATGCAGTTGGCACTCTTGTTCATAAATGAACTGTATTTGCTCAGAATTATACAGTATTTAGCACTCTAAAACAGGACTGACAAATGCGTTGCAGTATGAATGTACGACGATTCAAATACAAAAAATACACACAAATTCAAAAAAGTGTAGCTACTGTAATATGCATTCCACACAACCCTCCAAAAAGGTTTCTCTCTTTCTCACTGCTACACAGAAATACATGCACAAATTCACAACACAAGTAATTACACACAGACAAGCTAAATAAGAATCTTTTTTTCTTTCACTCTCTCTCTAACATATACACAAACACAGGTAAAAACACACTCAAGCCCGTCCATACTCACTGACGGCAGTTCCACACCATTACCCTACACAGTGGAGTGCATGGCTGTGGATGCTCAAGGGGACAAGAAGTAATAAACACTCCTGTATCCTGCTGTGTCTGTGGACTGTTCCAGGTCAGCTACACATAATGAGTTATTTCCAAGAAATTCAACCTTTATAAATATGTGCATGGTACGACAACAGAAGCCAGGAGGAAGGCTTTTCTTCAGATAAAATATCACACAGGCAAAAGTGCAGATGCACTGAATTACAGTAGTGCTGATATTCTGTACAACAGCACAATTACAAGTGTTATAGTTTTATAAGTAAGAAGTTAATATTGAGCGACTTACATTTTTTACACAATTTTGCCAGACAATATTGTTTATCTTTACACCACCAACTAAAATAGTTCCAAACTAAGCCAAAAGACAGCTGAAGCACAGCATTTGCTAATGTCCTGTGATACTGCCATTTAATCATAATGGTGTATGGCTTACAAATGTTACATTGTTGTTGAAAAGGAATAGACATTGCTTCATCTTCAAGGCTGGAATTAAATCAATAAAATTTATAATTTACTGAATAATCTGTAACTCTCCACATTTACATGACCCAGAAGCTTCATGTATTGGTCATTGCAATAGAATAAGTTCTATTCGGTATTTACAAAACAGGATCCTAAAAAATCTTTTCATTGTGGATAACGGTCATGTTCTAAACCTGTCCCTGACAAGTCCTCTCAGGGCAGAAATGGCTTTTATTATTGCTGCAACAGGAGAACAAAACAATTTTGTGAAAGCCAGAGGCTACCTCAGAAAATGTTTCCTTTTTCTATTACCCCAACTCAACAAATAGCCAGAGTACTGCATCACATTTTGTCCATCATGACTACCACAAAAAGTGAATAACGTATTGACTGATTAAGCTCCTATGTGATGTTTGTCATTTTATGGAAACAACTAAATTGTCTGTTGTTGACATTAAAGGCAGAAACATACTTCACGCAATTACACAAATACAGACGTGAGCGCTTGGCCAATGCATGGCCAATATGTGGTCCCGTTGTACATACATTACGTGCGCTCTTGCGTTGTTCTGGTGGTTACAAACCTCAGACCACAAGAGGGCAATAGATTTTTTTAGGCATGACCACGAAACAGGTGCTGCATCCGAAACCGGTATTTTATAGCTCCATGTCTGAAACCAGGAAAATGCTGCCTTTGGAGGCTGTGTACGGAGGCAGGATGAAAATAAAGTGCCTTTCAAACTGTTCGGAGACCTGTTCCTTAAGAGTTCCATTCTTTAAAAACAGCTGTCAGTTAAGCCATTAACTGATTAGGCAGCAAGTCAGCTGGGGACAAAAAGTAGTATATATTTTTCGAAAAGTTTCAACTCAAATTGCTGCCAGAGTCCGCCATGACAGTTGTTGACTGAAAGAAAATACGCTCTAGAGCCCCTTGCGGCAACGCTGAGAATGCAGCACGTGCATATTTCACAACGCAATAATGCGTGAAATCGAGCTTGTGTAGCAAGGTGCGTCTGCACGCACGTACTTGCTTAGAGTATGTTTGGGCCTTAAGAGTTTCTGCTGTGGCCTTAAAAGCATTATTTAAAAGCTATATAAACAGTTGAACTGCTGAATTTCCAAGCTGTCTATAGTAGGGATGGGTCATGATAGTAAGCGACAACTCATCCAGCAATGAACGAGTCAATTAGTGAGGTCAACTAGTTTATATCTAGGATTAATTTTTGCCATTTTTAGTAGTAATTAAATCATTTAAAACCCTCTCCAAAAAGTGCAAAAGGGTATCTTTGGCCGTTGCATACTGTCTCACACTATTTTTGGAGTGTGTCAAGATATAAACAGTCCAACTTTTAAAAATGTGTCAAGAATTCTGAATTCTTGAATTATGTTCCAATACTGTTTTCAAATGCAAGAAACATTTGTAACTTGATGCTTATATACCCTGTGATTTAGTGAATGGTCCCTACCATATTAGGGTTGCAAATTTTAAGAAATTCTCTTTTATTTATTAACAAAAATTGCTGATTGAGTAATCATTAACAATAACAATAATAAACTCTAAGTGGTGAATAGCTTGAAACTCAAAAAATACAAGACATTTTTCTTCAATCAAATCTTTATTTATACAAAGTTCGATTTTTGCTTGACCAACCGTTCTAAAGCAAACTTGAAAACCTCAACATTGCATCGGAGAAAAATTCCATACTGTAGAAGGAAACGTGAAAGCATGAAACAGCCACTGAAGCATGTGAATGTAGCCTACTGTTTAAATATAAATTTAAATAAATACACTTAAATAATGTGAGAATTGATTGCCTCTTAATAGTATGCATTTGTGAATTCAAACCTGCATGCTCTCCCAGCAAGAACTGATGCAATTGTGGATGCAGGGAGACCGGCGGATCAACAATGCTTGCTGTCATATTGTACTTTAACACACAACACGGCTTATTCAGTAAATGTAATGTTCGTCTATAGAGAAACGCTCCATGATTAGCAAGGACATGAAGGATGAGCATCTGTTTTTTATTCTTTTACTGTCTTTACATGACATGCAGCACGCAAGCGGCAATGCGCCCTCAAGTGGTGAATGACTGTATAGTCTTTTCACTATCTGCTGGCAAGATTACTGAACGCATTTATAAATGATGAATAATCGATCATCGTGTGTCTGATTGCTTTTAATTCAAATGATATACAGAGCTATGGGTACTTGATACTGAAAGCCAGAAATAGCTCTCAGTACAGCAGAAGTGATCTGGTGTTGGGTGGGGAGAAACCCCCAGGTGAAAACAAAAATGGTCAAGCCAAATGAGGGTTCACTCCTTCACAATGAGTCATGCTCACAACCTGAGCGTAGAAGCACAAAATGCACAATATACTGTAGTAGAAGAAAGAATAGAAGCTTCCTCAATGGCCAATGTGGGCACAAATGCTGCTGGCTGACTCAATTGTGTGCTCACACCAGCATATAACCATCCACACCAATCCACACAAACTGGCAAACTCAAACCCATTCACTCATCTGCTTAATGTGATTTATATAAATAAGACATGTTCCTGGATCAACATCCTTGTGCAATGGAACAATAGCTCTATAAAACAATCATAGCCTTATTCCTAACTGTAACCATAAATTGAGTTGCGTGAAGTGACCGGGAGAGAGATTGAATCTTCGCCTGGCTGATACACACTCTGGCGCAGGGACGCTCATCACTCGTGCGTGTTTGCTGCAGCTAGAAAATAATGTGATGGCTTGTGACGTAGTGAATCATAATATATGGTCACGTTCACTGTGTGTATCTTATGAAGAAAATCGGCAATACGCAGCTCTATTAACCCTCTGGGGTCTGAGGGTGTTTTGGGCCCTGGAGAAATTTTGACATGCCTTGACATTTGTGCTTTTTCCAGTTGCTTAAGAACATATTAATAGCTTAAGTCTGATAACACTGTATTCAGCACAAACTGGGCTACAATAATATGTGAACAACATGTACGTACATGTTTGTATTTGAGAAAATAACGTTTATGCATGGTTTTTGAAAAAACAAAAATTTTAAGTCACAGAAATAAGGCCATATAACACATACTAAACATTTGTTCACAAGACTTGAGAACTGGATCTTGTAGCCTAGAGTTTTTGCTACAAAAATGATGTGAAAACCATCCTGTTCACTCATTCATACAAAACAATATAGTCATTTAACTTTTGTAAGACACTTTTAGTGTTAGAAAGGCCATATGCGAGGAGGCGTGGATGATCATGAATGCTGATGTGATTCATACCTGAGGAGACAAAGACCCCTCCCCTGAGAGAGAATGAATGTGAGGAGACTTAATGATTGAATGTATTGTTTGTAGCTTATTCACAAATCAAGTTTAAGTTAAAAGTAGTAATCTGACAATCCATTTTCTTTAATTTAAACTTTAGACCTACACTACCGTTTAAAAGTTTTAGATCTGTAAGATGTTTTAATGTTTTTAAAAGAAGTCTCTTCTGCTTACCATGGCTGCATTTATTTGATCCAAAATACAGCAAAAACAGTGATATTGTGAAATATTTTTGAATGAACAGTTGGTTAGGATCTGGGTGCTTGAGAATGTGGGCAGTCATGAAACTTGTCTTGAGTGTCAAAGGCCTTTTGAGCAGAGTCACTCCATGGTAGCTTGGGTGGTTTTCCCTCGAGTAATGATGTTAAAGGAGCAGAGATGCTAATGTAGTTGCGGATAAACCGCCTGTAGAAGTTCGCAAAACCCAGGAAACATTGTAGCTCCTTAACAGTGTTGGGTCTTGGCCACTCTGTGACTGTCAGGATCTTGGAGTCATCCATCTCAACACCTTTATGTCTAATGATATACCCTAAGAATGTTGTACGGGTAATGTGGAACTCACACCTCTGCTTTCACATGAGTTGGTGTTTCTGAAGGCGGGAGAAGACCATTTTAACATCTTTGATGTGTTGTGCTTTATCTTGGGAGTATGAGTATGTCGTCAATGTAGGCGATGACACATCTGTTGAGGAGGTCTCTGAAGATCTCATTGATGAATGACTGGAACACAGCTGGTGCATTGGCCAGGCCACAAGGCATCACCTGGTATTTATAGTGCCCCCTAGTGGTGATAAACGCTGTTTTCCACTCGTCTCCCTCTCTAATACGAATCAAGTTGTATGCACTTCTCAAATCCAGTTTTGTGTAGATGCATGCTTCACGTAGTTGTTCTAGGGCAGACGGAACAAGAGGGAGCGGGTACCCGTGTTCAATACATGGTAGTCAATGCATGGACGGAGCCCTCCATCTTCCTTCAACTAAGAAGCCTACTGCAGCTGGTGAGGTGGAAGGACAAATAAACCTTGAAGCTAAAGCCTCGAAGTAAGTCTCCATGGTCATGGTTTCAGGTCTTGACAATGGATAGGCTTTGCTCCTAGGAGGTGCCATGTTGGGTAGTAACTCAACAGCGCAGTCCCATGGACGATGAGGGAGTAACTGTGTAGCCTTGATTTTGCTGAATACCTCGGAGAATTCAGAATATTCCCTCGGGACCTGGACTTGAGCTTGGTTCTCAGGACTTGACGCTGGTAGTCAAACATGGTGACTGTGACACGAAGACAATTAGACTGACAATAATCTGACCATTGTTTTAACTCACCCTGGTAAGATATGATCTCTGTGTGAAACAATCCAACCCGTAGTGTCACTGTAACAGTTTGGGGAGTGATGTCTGTACCTATAGGTGCATTATTCACAGCAGTAATGTTAATGGTGGGTATACAAGGTACTGTAGGAATATGGAGTTCTCATACATCGCTCCCGATGACGATGATCACGTTCTTCATCAGAAACTCTGGTATAAGCATTCTGCATCAGTTCAGGAGCTTTGGGGCATGCCTGGACTTGACTATGGACTGATGGTTGTGACTTGGCGCTAAACTTTGAGCGTGGTGAATTGCACAGTAAATTATCAATCCTTACTACAATGAAATTAATTCAGTGAGTTGAATCTTCACCCTTACATGAGAGTTCGGCCTGCAGATTGTAGTTCAGTCCCTCTCTGAACACAGTCTTGAATGCAATCCCATTCCATTCACTTTGGGCTGCTAATGTCCTGAAGCGTATGACAAAGTCAGCTGCAGAACGTGAACCCTGGTGTACATGAAGCAGCTGAACAGAGACATCTTTACCTCCCTCTGGGTATTCAAACACTTCATGGATCTGGGAAGCTAAGTAATAAAATGACGTTTGAAGCTGATTATCACTCTCCCAAACAGCTGAGGCCCAGGCTAACGCTTTACCGGTAAGTAATGTCATCATAAATGCACATTTCTTGGACTCCTGACTGAAAGACTCTTGTTGATTGGAGAAATAGACTTTACATTGACATAAAAATCCCTTACATTTCTCTGGCAAGCCATCAAACTTATCAGGAAGAGCGAAACTTACCGGTGTAGCTTGTGGAGATGGAAGAGAATGGATATAGTGGGTGAAGAGCTGCAAATGAGAACCTAGATGGTTCAATTGTTCTTGGAAACTTTTGAGCGGTTCGCTCTGGTGAGCGAATGCAGCCTGGAGCTGAGAAACTTCTGCTGGATTAATTGGTGTCGAAGTATTCTGTAAGGGATTCGACATGGAGGCGAAGGTAGAATCCATTTGCAAAAAGTTTATTACAAACATCAAACAAATCCAAGACACAAGGCAGAGATGTAATTGTTGAAGCAGGCAAAGTAGTCGTTACACAGGTAATCAGTCCAACCAGGCAAACAGAGAAAAACAGAAATCCAATATCAGTAATCCAGAAAGCAGGCACAATAGTCATAACAAGTAGGCAATAAATAGGCAATGAGAATAACACGTCATAAGCAGTGGAACTAGCAATACTTCACAAAGTCACAATGGAGAAGCATGACTATTTATATAGTACAAACAGGAAGTCACCATAGAAGAAACGGTATCGTGTTAGTATTTGGGAGAGGGCTCCCTCTGGTGGTCGGCTGAAGGGATACTAGCCTCATTCGTTACAATAACAAGAAAACGAGAAAACACTCACTGCTCTTGACTGGGTAACTTTAGTAACTTTAAAAAGTATTAATGTATTATAATCATACAGTGAAGACCTGTAGTAGTTTTATGTTACATTTCATTCTGAATGTTTACTTTTATGCTTGGTAGCCTACTGCTGATAAAAACTTTTAAAACTGTTAAAAAAAGCACTGAATTTTCTTCATTTGTATTTTTTGTTCAATTAATTTTAATCTATTTCTATTCATTGCTGTTTTTTTATTGTTATTTTATTACTGACTGTTGACTAGTCTTGAATAATTAATTAAGAACTTGAAACCATTCTTCCATAATTAACAAATTATTTAGTGTTATTATTTGTTGTGGTATTGAAGCTGGGATTGAGAATCGTCAATTTCACTACCGACTACTGAAATTTTGGTATTGTGATAATGTATAGCCTTTACTCTACATGGTAGATCTTGCTGCAATAACACAATAAAAAGTAGATCTCATTCCATAGAACTATGAGCATCCCTGCTGTTAATGATGGCAATGGAGGCATTCCTTTATTTGACTACCATACGTAACATAAAATAATTATCATATGACATTAGCCTCCTCCAATACCCAGTGCAGTTTCTGCTTCAAGTTCAAGGAAATCCACTGTTAAAAAGATGCATGTTGTTTCCAAAGTCAATGAGTAATCATGTTAAATAATCGTGATCTCAATATTGACCAAAATAATCTTGATTATGACTTTTGCCATAATCGAGCAGCCCTACTGCATATACTGGAATAAAACAAATAAATAAAATAAACACAGAAAAAAGGTAACCTAAAATGTGCTACATTAGGTCATGTCTAAACTAACAGGTTTTTTCAAGTCAAAAATATTATCTAATATGACCGAATCAACCTGACTACTTTAGGTTACACTAACAAAAGTAATTTTATAATGGTTAGATCAATTAGAAAACCTCAAGCATACACTGCTTGGCAAAAAAATAAAATAATAATAATTGCACACTCTAATATTTCATTGGACCATCTTTAGCATTGATTACGGCACACATTCAGTGGCATTGTTTCGACACAATGCAACGTCACAACATTTATTTCCATCCAGAGATGCATACATTTTTTGCAGACATCTTGTATTGACGACGGGACAGTCAAACCACTCCGTAAAGTCTTCTCCAGCACATCCCATGGTGGCGCTCTCAGATCAGTTCACGTGCATTGTGAAATCAAAGTAATGCAGGTTCAAGCATTTGTGCAATTACAAACACTGGTAACTGCTACAAGTTATTATACAAATCTACAAATACGGCACAGAATAACAGAAAAAGAGGAAATTACAGCGTTTCAGGAAATGCGGGACATTGTAAACTGTCAAATACACATTGACTTTTCTGTGTCACAATTAAAGCCCCAGGTGAAGTAAACAGGACAGAATTATATTACTTTTCTATAATGCAAATCTAATAATCAGAATAATAATGATAATTCAGCATTATATTATAATAATAAACCTGACGTGTCCCAGTAATTATTTTGTATTAAGTTCAACTTGGGTTTCAAAAATAAGTCAGTGAAGTAGCTTTGCACACCTTGTTCATTCACAAAAATGTATTAGTAAAAACATTTGAAGGTAAATAATGCTTTTTATTAAGCTACTATGTATCATTGTATATGAAATATAAATATAAAGTGCAAATCAATGAAAATGATTGGATTTCATTCTCCCTTGTGTTTATTTAATGAAAAACTAATTATTTTAAAATATATTTTTATTTAATGTCTTTAAAATATTGAATCTGCTTGGCTACTATGGCGGTTTGGATGAAATGATGGAACAAACAAACAAACAAAAAAACAAAACAAAAAAACACACTTTTGAGCCATTTCAGAGCAAATACATAAATATCATGATATACACCACTTAGCCACAACATTAAAACCACCTGCCTAATATTGTGTAGGTCCCCCTCATGCCAACCTGCATCTCAGAATAGCATCTGAGATTATATTATTCTCACCACAATTGTACAGAGCGGTTATCTGAGTTACCGTAGACACTGTCAGTTCGAACCAGTCTGGCCATTCTCTGTTGACCTCTCTCATCAACAAGGCGTTTCCATCCACATAACTGCTGCTTACTGGATGTTTTTTGGTTTTGGCACCATTCTGATTAAATACTAGAGACTGTTGTGTGTGAAAATTCCAGGAGATCAAATCATGTTGAGTAAACACGTGTACCCAAAGTGTGCTTTTGGATATGTTACTTTAGCTTACACACACACACACACACACACACACACACACACACACACACACACACACACACACACACACACACACACACACAGTCCTTAATGCACAATAATAAGTTGTGGACTTCCCAGCTAAGATCAATCTTCCCCTTGTTTACAGATATTAAACTCAAGGCAAGGATCAGAGTTGTAAGTAGGTCAGAGGAGTGCAAGGACAGGCTTAACAGCAAACTCTTGATGTGCAGGGGACGAACAAGACTATCACACTTTCAAAGAGTGCTAATAGTGCTATGAGACTATGGCCAATGTGCTCTGTATGTGTCCTCAGAGAAACAGAGAAAGGACAAAGTACCATCCCCAAACTAACACACATTCGTTTAAACACTTAAGTAAAGCTGCAAGAGGCAATAGAGGAAGATGTCAGCTGAAATAAGAGTTAAGGCTGGCCTCTTTATTTCTATCTCACTCTATTTTTCTTTAGCGTAAAGGAACAATGGTGACTTAATGCCTAATTTAGCCAGTAATTGAGAAAGCCAGACCACCGTCCACTCCATTCTTTAAAAACAGCATGCTCATCCTTCTGTCCACCTAGAGTGTCAAACCCTGCCCTCTCTCACAATCTTTCTTACAAATACACCTGAATAAGGATGGAATATACAAAAGGAAATTAATGCTTCTGGTTCCAATTTCCTTAATAATTCTGTTAGTAATTCCTTAAGAACTAACTTTGACTTGCAAAAGAAAGATATGTTTTCTATTTATTTTCTTTGTATTATTTTGCAATTTAGTTTGCAAGCTCACAACAAAGATAAAACATCCTTTGTTTTTGCTGTGGCTCTGTAGATTCCACTGAATAGCTGTGTGAGAAACACTGTCAGAGTATTTTAGTGTTCTGTCTGCATTGGAGGAAGAAAGCAGACATTCAAGGATCATTAAAGAATCTGAATGCCATGAAAATCATTTGATCAACACTGAATAAAAAACATTTTTTGATTCCCAACCCTACGCCTTAGCCATTTATCACAGGCTGGAGTTCCTGTACAGTCTCATACCATACCATTAACATGGGTAATATCATCTATGATTATGTCACTATATGCACTAAGATCTTCAGGGATTTTAATTAAAAATTCTCTATGGTGATGTCAGCCAAGACAGACGCATGTGTCCTCATTAAGACAGGAAGTTTAGGCTCTTTGGGGCATACTCCTAATGAAGCTTAATTGGACTGCTTCCACAATTTAACTTGCCATTAAAAGATTGTATAAGGACATTGGAGTCTTTAGAACTAGATAACACTGTCGAAGCAAAGACTGTCGCATGTTAGAGCTGGCTGTGCTTATACTGATTCTTGTATTTGTCATTTCCACTTGAATAATCAAAGGATTCCCTTAGTGTTTTACCACCTTTCAGTTCTTTGTTGTAGTTTTACAGAAACAGTGCTGTAACGCAGTTGTCATGTTTTTGAGGATGAGAGGACCGATGGGAGCAGATGTGACACTCTCTTTGTCTCTCATTAATGTAAAGGCCTGTGCAAGATGAGGGAGTCTGTTCGTCTCTCAGACTGAACAGGACAGCTCATGTCTTAGCCCTCATTCAGCAGAAGTACGTCCTTTGCTAAGCGAACACCAGCAGCTGCAGCAGACCAGAAATCCAAACCCACCTTATATAAATCCACCATACATGAACATCAGAATGAATCACCTCTCTATATTATTCACAGAATTACGTGCTATGTTTGCTTTAGGGCAATGTTTCTCAACCTTTTTTGTCTTGCATACCACCACCAATAAGGCTCAAGTACCCCTTCATCGACCAAATTAGAAATGTGTTCCTTTTGACTCATGTTACACTGGATAACATTTAGCATCAATAATAATATAATTACAGTGGCCATTATAACAATAATTCACATAAATGTAGCCAAGTCGAGAAATTTCATGTATTTAACTCATCATAAATTGGACGTGGCCCTTTAAGAGTTTTGTAAAAACCTGTTTTCCGGCACTCTCTCGTGTTAGAACGTGAGAACATGTATTGCACAAGAGAGCTCCCAGTTTTTTTCATCGTTTGATAATTCTTGGGTAAATATAAAATTTTACACAAAATGCTTATAAATTGCATTAAATATGTGTTCAGAAGAGTTGTATGTTAAAATTGAGTGTTTGTTATGGATAATTTTTGAAGGATCAATATGGATTGCATGTGTGTGTAATGATGAGTCAGCAGAATTGGGATCCATGTGCAGCTTTATTAACAGTAAATGTAGTAATATAGACAGGCAGGGGTCAATCACCAGCAATAGTAGTGTCCAAGGTAAATCAGAGAGATAGTCACAAAACAGGCAAGAGGTCAGGGCAGGCGGCAGGCAATCACAGGTAATATCCAGGTAAACAAAGCAGTAACAGTAGGCAGGCAGCAAAGGGTCAAAACAGGGTAAACAGTCCAGGATCATACACAGGTTAGGCAGTAAATACAGATAATGCTCAGAAATGTTAGCCAGGGCAAAACAAGACTTTGCAAAGATAGAGAGTGAGAGTGAGACTTAAATAGCTGAGTAAATAGGCAACAGGTGAGGAGGTAATCAGTGCCAGGTACGGGGATTATGGGAAATGGACTCCGGAGAGTTAGAGTCAATACTCAGGTGATGGAGCCCTCTGGTGGTGAGCGGGAGGAACTACAGAGGCGGGATTCGTGACAGTGTGGAGTTTGACCACGTTTGCTGTGCATGCAAAGACCGGGTATGTAAATTTAGAATTAATCATATCTCACTTAAATGATTTATAGCCCAGAGTGTTTCCCAGTTTAGTGAATAAGTGTAATACATGTTATATGTGAAAACATGTGTAATAAGAATGCTATTCTTTTAAACTGTTATAAACTTTTAAACGTTCATTCCCGCCATCACGGGCGCATCTGCATAAAGGTGTTTGGATGTTGGACCGGCCCCTTTTAAACAGCCGGCAGGACACCAGAAGCGAGCCTGACAGACTTGCAGTGAAACAAAGGGTTAGCCCCCAGTCAGTGAATGAAACCAGACCGTACAAATGTATCCATGTCTTTCCTGTTTGCCCTTCAGACAGTATTGCCATTGTACATGCCTCGAACACCCGACAGTAAGAAAATGGTTCAGTTTCCCCCTGCAGCTTGCACTGGGGAGCGAACATTAAGAAACCGCATCCCAAATTCAGCATCTGTCTCCATGAACAAAGGTCTCGAGACACGCATAACAGAATTCGATGTTCTTCAAGCACAAGTGTACATAAGACACACAGTGAACATAAGTACCACACATTGTCCCCCCATAACAAATGCTGGGGCCATTGTGACGAACCAGTTTTTGCAAATAAACATTCACACCAATGTTCATACACTTTTCCCCATTCAAAATACCAGGGAAAAGGTTTATTCTGTCTGCATCCCTGCTGTAGATACATTTCAGGGCGCTCATAATTTATGCCTAAATACAATAAAAGCAAAAACATTATCAAATTCCCTTCAACCAGCCACAGTATTGGAGGAGCGAAGGCTTCCCTCTGCTGTGCTGCTGGTTCTGGGGCAGTCGCTAAAAGTAAGCCAAGCATGCCATCTAGTGGTTACAGGTCGCGCTGCAGACAATTGCCATGCATTAATTCCTTTGTCTGCCCATCTGTCGGCTTGGCAGCAGCTGAAGGGCATTTCGAACTGGTGTACTTCGAACAATAAAGCATGGTTATGTAATTCAATTCAGGTGGGCTCTGCTGGTATTCAATGGGTTGTTCCAACAGACGTTTCTGTTCAGGAAGCCCCGTTTTTGATTCTGGAAATTCACTCTCTCTTAGAAAAGTGGGCAATAGAGAAGATTCTCCCTTCTCAGAGAGAATGCGGCTTTTACAGACGTTATATTCTGGTCCCGAAAAAAGATGGCAGCTTGCATCCCATTCTGGATTTGAGACATTTGAATTTCACTCTAATGAAATGTCAATTCAGAATGCTGACGCAGAAACAAATAATGTCACAAGTACAGCCGGGGGACTGGTTTGTGACAATAGATTTGAAGGACGCTTATTTCCATATTCAGGTTGCGCCAAAGCACAGGCGCTTTCTCAGATTCGCTTTTGGGGCCAAAGCGTATAACTTTCACAAAATGCATGGATGCAACTTTGACGCCCTTGAGGCTTCAAAGCATCCACGTTTTGAATTATCTCGACGACTGGTTGGTGTTAGCCCACTCTGAGACTTTGGCCATTTAGGCTGAGTGTTAACCTAGACAAGAGTGTTCTGTTGCCAGGGCAACAGACTCTGTTTCTAGGGGTGGAGCTGGATTCACAGGTGATGCAGGCGCATCTCTTGATGGACCCGCCTTCTGATGTTGGATGCACCGTTGGCACAGGTGTGTCACCGCAAGGTTATAATGAGAGATGCCTCCTCCACAGGTTGGGGCGTTGTATACGAGGGTTGTCCAGCCTATGGGTTTGGACAGGCCAGCGCCAATATTAGCACCTAAATTGTCTGGAGATGTTCATGGTGCTGCTGGCATTAAAGTTTTTCCTCCCGGAGATTCAGAACAGCCATGTCCTCATCTGGTCAGACAACAGGATGGTGGTGCCCTACATCAATCGGCAGGGAGGAGTGTGCTCGCATGCCATGCTGACGCTGGCACATCGCATTCTTCTGTGGGCACGGGACAATATGCTGTCTCATCCTCAGATTATGGAACAAATCTGGAGAAGATTCGGCAGAAGATCCGGCAGAGGGGACAGTGGTTTTTCCTCATGCCCCCGGCACCGCTCGGCATCGATACGTTGGTGCATTAGTGGCCGACAGCACGTCTTTACGTGCTTTCACCGATCAGTCTGCTGCACGCAGTTCTACAGAGAGTTCGGGAGGACCGGGTTTGGCTTTTGTTAGTGGTGCCATTTTGGCCATCTCAAGTATGGTTTTCGACTCCGGTCTCTCTCCTGGAGAAAGTGCCCTAGGAGATTTCAGCCAGAACAGACATGTTGTCTCAGGCTCGGGGCAGCATTTGGCATCCCTGGCCAGACTTGTGGAAGTTATGGGTATGGCCCCTCAATGGGGCACTCTTTTGAAAGATGGGTTATCCCCCGCTGTGGTTGATACCATTCTAAATGCTACAGCTCCATCAGCTAGGAGGCTTTATATATTCAAGTGGCGTATTTTTGCTTCTTGGTGTACAGCGCGAGGAGAAAATCCAGTTCACTGCCCTGTCAGTACCATGCTGGAATTTTTGCAGGAGCGTTTTGGGGCTGGGATTGCCCCAGGAACGCTTAAAGTCTATGCAGTTGAGCATGCGCTTATCAATGGAGTCTCTGTCGGTAGACATTTTCTTGTCTCTCGTTTTATGCACAGGGTACGCAGGCTTAGACCTTTTCGTCCCATCCACGTTACTTTTCTGTTGTTTTAGAGGTGCTCTCGGGTGCTCCATCTGAGCCCTTGGCAACAGTCACTGATAAGCTATTGACTTTTAAAATGGCCCTGCTAGTGGCATTGGCATCATTTAAGAGAATCTGTGATTTGCATGCCCTGTCGATCAATCCCTTATGTATGAATTGCCTGAATTTTGGCAGGGTGTTCAAGGGTTGTGTTAAGACCTTGTTTGGGCTATTTGCCCAAGGTTATTTTGACTTTCTGCAATAGCTCGTGCCTTTCTGCAATAGCTCCCTAGGGGTGTCGCTTAAGTGCCATCAGCCAATAAATTGGCGTGATTGTATAAGGGCTTCAGACCCTGTGACACTCAGTCGGTGTCCCATAGCGAATATGCAGCATCTCAGGGAACCAGTCTCGTTCCACGTAACCGAGACGTTTTCTTTACCAACACACTCTCATGATGAAACGTTACTGGGGGGTTTGCCTGGTAACATTTTCGTCATGAGACTGCCTTGATCTTTACTGAAAAAATATCTGAAATTCACAAGATCAATCATGATTAATTATCTATTAAAAACCCAATTTTTAAAATTGAAATAGTAAATTCTATGTTATAGGTTTAACAAGTTTTTTAAGTACCTCTGGTTGGGAATCACTAGTTTAGGGAACCTCTTCCGGATTTTCCTGTGCTCCTGATGTTCTGATCATGGTGTGGAGGCCCTCAATAAAACCTGCTGCTTTGGAAACAGTTTAAAGCTGTGCAATGACTGAGGGCGATCCCTTCCCCCTCATTCTCCTGTTACACAATAGTACAACACCCCAGAGCCAAGTCCCCCCACACACCAAATCACACACAATCCTGAAAAGAACAACATCTAACTATATCATGCTGCCTGTATGCGTTTCTCAGTGGCTAGAAGACATGCAGAAAGACTCGGTGCAGAGGGTTATTATTTTCTTCACAGTGTGAAGCTCTGAAAGACATTTCAGGCCCATGACAGAAAGTGCTGCCATTTTTTACAGCCCTTCTCTCAAGAGCAATCAAATCAGATGTGAAGGTTTTAAACTACATATTTTGAAACACCTTATAAAGAGAAACACACACACTACTCTTCAACAATAGCAGAGCAGTAAAAACAAATGTTTCATTTAGAGCAGGAGTTTTCAAAGTGTGGGGTGCGCCTCCCCAGGGGGCGCTAGAGCAGATCAGGAGGTGCGGAGAGTGGTTAAAAAATTAATTGATTAATTAATATGTATATATATGTATTGAGTTTAACTATTATATTATATTTAAAACATTATTTAAACAGTTCTGAATATATATATATATATATATATATATATATATATATATATATATATATATATATATATATATATATAATATTTATACATTTATCAAGAATTGATATTTGTCAAGCCCGCCAATAAAGCAGACGTGACATATTAGTTTGTAATTACAATGGAGAGGTTTCTGAGACCACCAAATTCGAATCCTTCAGTTTCAGGGGTCAAACCCAAAAGACGACGATACAATGAGCAGTATTTAAGTTTAGGATTTACATGGACAGGATCATTTGATGTACCACGACCTTTATGTGTCATTTGTCAGGAGATTTTAGCTGTTAAGGTAGCGGGAAAACCTCCTGAGTTTTTCCAAAGAAAACTTCAAGCCTTTCAAGGTAAAAAAAAAAGTTGTCAGAGAATTTGTCAAATTAAATGTAAAGGCCACTGAAGCTTCATATCGCATTGCGCTGCGTATTGCAAAGGCGGGCAAAGCACATAACGTCAGAGAGACATTGATTCTGCCGGCAGCCAAAGATATGTGTTCCTTGATGGTAGGAGAAGCAGCAACTTCTAAGCTTGATTCTATTCCACTCTCTGACAACACAGTGGGTCGGCACTTCTCTGACATGGCACAGAATGTGAAGGAGCAAGTTTTAGATAGCATCAGGCACAGCCCATTGTTTGCACTCCAGATTGACGAGTCCACTGATGTGGCCAGCTGTTAACATATGTTAACATATGTGAGGTACATGAAAAACATGGACATTCAAGAAGTTTCTATTCAGTAGTCCTTTGCACCCCCCCCTCCCCCCCCCACACACACACAGACACACACACACACACACACACACACATACACACACACACACACACACATACACACACACACACACACATACACACACACACACACATGTTGGGTTTTCATGTTTTATGAGGACTCTCCATAGACATAATGGTTTTTATACTACACAAACTTTATATTCTTTCCCCAAACCCTAACCCCAAAAAACATAATAAGCTGTTTTCCTCATGGAGACCGACTGATTGTCCCCACAACATCAAAAATTTCAGGTTTTACTATCCTTGTGGGGACATTTGGTCCCCACAATGTAGGGAATACCTGGACACACACACACACTCCTCTCTGTTACAGATCTTCTGACTGGTTTGACTGAGATGGAACGTTATTGGAATTTCAAATTATGTTTTGTTTTTTTATTATTGTTTTTTTTTTTTCCAGTTTTTTCTCCACCATTGTAAAAATTGTATAATATAAAAAGTTTAATATAAAAAGTTGTATATTCAATGTAATAATTCAGTTAATAACTTCTGCACTTTTCAATAAATAATAAAAATGATTGAATAATGTCAAATAATTGTCTGACTATCTGTTCAGATGTGTTTGTGTGGGCACCATCATGTACATTGTGTCACAAGGGAGGCCCACTGTCTTTGACTTTGAAAACCCCTGATTTAGAGCATTGCATTAAAAGACTTTACTAAGCACAATCAAATTATTGCAACAGATTCACAGTTCTTTGTCTTTATGTGTACTAATATTTCTCTTGCCTGGGGGTTTCTTTCTAGGAGGTCTATAAAAGCAAACTCTCCTCTAGATCTTTAAGTGAGCTCTTGAGTCTTTGCATGAAGGAATCGGTGAGCATCTTGTATAGATTGTGGAGCATTTGCATGGGGTGCAACTATTGACCATGGATCAAATAAAGGATTCCACCATTAGCGGTGTGGACTTCAAATGTCAGTGAGACGGTTGGGGGGTAATTGAATAAACTGCATTCAACCTTTACACAAGAACATTCTTTTTAAATTGAAAGCAAATTGAAAATGTTTTATTCCTGGAAAGTGAAACAGTAAAAGCATAGAACTCTGAATAGTGGTCATATTTATCAATGTATGAATCATCCATTGTAGTTATTTGTTTACCATGGACTGTATGATTATTGTTTTCTCTCTACATATACTGGATATTCACTTCAGCTTAATATAAATGAGTTATCAGAGGCCAGACAACTACTACCGCAGGTACTTAAAGTACTAAAGACAACAGCAGCAATTAAATCAAACATACTGTAGCTTTGGGAAATCAATAGACTTGTTGTATCCATCTGATCCTATATTTTAGATAATGAACAGACAGTCCAGCCCCAAACTCGACATTAGTTGAGCCAATTTTGCTGTGTAAGGCTGGTTGGGAAGCTCAAAACAAAGCAATGTTTCGATAGCGCCACACAGAGTCATGATGTTAACAATTCTAAGGGAAATCAACATATAAAAATAGTTAATTTATAGTTGTCTCTGCATATTATGATTGGATAGGAGAAAGTATTTTAATATACAGCAGAAAATATTACACACTTAAGATTCAGACAGGACCTGTCTAGGTTAATCTCATCAATGAAATTACTGACAAAATGTAAGTAGATAAAGTTTTTGTTTTTTTTTTCATTTATTTTGTCAACGATTTAATTCACTTAATTTATTTAGTCAATGATTTAATTACAACATACTGTTGAGAAAGTATAATAAAAAATATTAAATAATACTGCAAGATATTAACAGTGCACAAACAGAAGAAAAAAACACCTAGAAAGAATTGATTCATATAGTACAATAATCCAGTTTGTTGGGGATTTCCCCACTTGAGCTGCGTGAACATAAAGGGCTAAACTTGGAAAGATGAACTGCTTTACAAATTACATATGTAATATTACAACTGCAAAGACAATAAAGCAAATAAACAGCTGAACTAAGTTATGTGCTAACAAAGAATGTGTAACTTATGCTGTTTCCAAAAAAAAAATGATACCCGCAATGCAACATCCTAAACTGGGTAAAATACGGAAAATTAAAAAAAGTTACAATTTTATTTTGTTTTATTTAAAAGTTTTAAAGCATGACGAATTCAAAACTTGAAAATGTTTTTTAAACGTCGGTATATTCATTTCATGCTATTTTTTCAGAGGCTCAGATTTTCAAAACAAGGGCAGCATTTTGTTGTGTCTTTTATATGTTTGATGTTATGGTCCTAATTTTACATGTTTAAATTAATAAATGTTTATACATTTTTCTAAATGTTTGAATTTTTGTATTACAGTTTGGTCTGGTACAGTTTGACTCGTGTTTTTAAAATATGTTATTTTTGTTGACTAAAATTATATATCATTTAAGTCAGAGCTAAATTGACTAAAATTAATGAAAATGACATGATGAAATATTGATTAAAATTAAAGGCCAATTTCGTCAAAAGACTAAAACTATGACTAAAACAAAAAACGGTGTAAAAACTAACACAGGGCAGGACTGTGTCACCGTTCACTTTCATTGTATGGAAAGAAGTTGCAGTGAAAGTAAATGGTAACTGAGGCTAACATTTAGCCTTACTTCCCCTTACTGTATGTGTTCTACGGGGGGAAAAAAGAACAACATGGGGGTGAGTAAACAATGACTGAATTTTCATTTTTGGGTGAACTATCCCTTTAAGTGTGCTCCCATTTTTTATGCTTCCCAATTATCATAAAAAATGTGCTTTCCTACTGTGGGTGCCACATAACTTTCTATTTAATCAACCTTTGCCAGAACATCCCTTGCCTTTCTCTGTGTACACAACTCCATCTGGTATATCCCAGCAGGTGCCGATGAGGATGGTTTGCTCTAAGGATTATGCCCACACAGAGGGGGACCAGCTGAGGGTAACTTTCTTTAGGCACCTCCGGACACACATTCAGTTCCTGGCACAAGAGGCCATTCAGCATTAAACAGAGTCAGGGCCTTCACAGCACTCCTCTCACAGGTCACTCGGCAAGAGCTGCCCATTCACCATGTTACAAATCAGGATAGGAGAGCAGAGCAATACAAGAGACCTTCGATTATCCAGGAGGAACAGCTGCAATATGACTGAGCTTTGTAATGGGTCAGTGAATAAGACATTTCTTATCTCGTGAAAAAAAGGAGTGAGAAAAATCGCAAGACCATCATAGACTAATGAGCATGTTTAATTTCCCAGCTGCGAGAACACCGTGAGATTCATTGAGGAGTTGTTAGCCTACTACTGAGATACTGTCTATTCTCTAAACAGAAAATCCCACTGAAAATCTCCAGCTCTGACATACTCAGTGGATGTAGTTTCATGATACTGTTGGGGGTCCTCCACATTAATGTTTGGACCTGCATCATAATATTCATTATTAAAGTCATTATGCAGTTGTTTTCATTACATTAGATTAGTTTGCCTCAGGGCTGGAGAGTAGGTATATGGCACTGATGGACGATCAGTTTGTCCTGACACACCACTAAATGGTTTAAAGGAGGATGAGGTGGGAGGGTCTTTGCACAGCTCAAATTCACATCACGAGAAGAAATATTGGTGGGGTAAAAAGAATGTTTAGATTTAAAGTGCATTTCTTTGATTTGTTCAGAGTAGTATTAATGAACAAATTTAAAACATGCTACAGAGCTGAAAGACATTCTCTCACTGATTTTCATACTCAAGTGTCTGGTTTGCGTCATATTTTGAAATAATCTTTAATGCTTTCATGGTTTCCCAGTCTAGGTAAAAAGAAACTGAGTTAGAAAAAGAGTGACAGAGAGAAGAGGGAGAAATTTCACTTTCAAACCAAAAACACAATCACCTATTCTATATCCTCACAATACTCCTGTTGTTTTAGACCTGTGTATTAGGCAACCTGCTTAGTCTATAGATAAATGGCCTGATAGTCATTAATTGATCGATTCATTGCTATTCCATAGTGCTTTGAGTCCGTGGTCTTTATGATGGAATCTGCGCAGGGCGCTTTGGGATTCTAACCTGCGCGCTCAAGTGATTTGCGCTTTGAGAATCAAAACACAAAAATATATTCTAGTTAC
Source organism: Myxocyprinus asiaticus (assembly GCF_019703515.2). Classification (NCBI taxonomy): domain Eukaryota; kingdom Metazoa; phylum Chordata; class Actinopteri; order Cypriniformes; family Catostomidae; genus Myxocyprinus; species Myxocyprinus asiaticus. Next base: position 26,752,608 of record NC_059370.1, on the reverse strand, counting down.
AATATAATATCTTCATTAACCGTGACCGACAGGCCCGAAAACAATGTACCGCAAAATTCGATATCAATTCATAATGGTTATTACTAGGCACAATATGGAATGGAACGGTATCATGATGTATTAGCGATTAATCGCGTGCATCCATTGTGACACATAACTGAGCGTAAATGTATGCGTAGTTCTGAAACGAACTGAACACAAAATGACATACAAAATTGTCTGTGCCTGTTGTAACTTGATAACAAGGTGAATTCTCTTGCACCAACGACATTCAAGAATAATGCACGCGTCACACGCATCCAGTTCTTGTCACTTGTGAGGAAGAGGATGGTTTATATGGTAAAACTGACCTGGCTTCTGATTCACTTGTTTACTATTACCTTCGATTAACCACTTTAGGCTTTATTACAATACATTCACATAAATCTAATTTGACGTTTGCTGTACTGTATTTTAATGCAAACTCGAAACTTCACATTAAAATCGACAAAATCTTTTTTTTATTTTTTTTTTATTTTTATTTTTTACTGATGAGGTATGCGCAACAGCAAGACAGAAACTTTCACATTCACATTTATACCCTTTGTTAAATTTCTACCTTACTTTCATTAAAGTAACAGATAGGCTAGCGATCACGAGCAGCTGCAGTGCGTTGATATTCACTACACATTTTTTTTTTTTTTACAGCACTGTAAAAGGGGTTGTACTCACAAGCATATGTCATGGAGAAGCTATTCCCCATTTTGACCATATCCACTTGAGGTACCAATTTGGGGATATCCTGGTGATGCGAGAGCGCGAACCGAAACACCTCATATTCGTGCGATTCGGCTGGGAATAACCCTCCTGTGGGAAAAGGCAAATCCCACATTACATTAAACAAACCAATGAGTTTACTGGCAAAACAAGTAAAAAATCACCAAGTCAATAATTATTCGTATACATTTTAGCCTTTCTCCATCTTTTCTTTATAACGCACCAATCCAGATATCTTCCTTTACTTTTTGTCTTTCACTCACCTATGTTGATATTACTTGGGAAACTGGAACCGAAGCACAATCCCAGAAAACTGGTGCAAAGCAGTGTGAAGCTTCGCTGCATATTTCCTTTTGCATTAGCGAAGAAAAACAAAGCCAAATCCCAAGCATGGGTATGCGCGTGGTTTAAAATATCTCCTCTCTCTTCTGCTGGATGCTCTCACACTATCAGCAGCATGGATTACAGGTGCACCTCCTTGCGCGTGCTGCTGCTCTCGCTCGCACGGTGTCCTTGTGTGTTGTGTATGGAGCCGTTAATTCTGCACGAGCGCCACTTCCTCTTGGAGCCGCTGGCGCGCGAAAGAGAGTGAGAGACTCTCAACGCTTCTGCACTCCAGCACAACACTAGTTGTCTGAGTTGACTTTCCTGTCAGTTTCACAATTAAGAAATTACTTTAGATATGACCATATAGCGGTGTTTTCTCGTGCTGTGATAGCAATGTGCGGATTGTTACGCACAAAGAGTCTATTTAGAGTCGATGACGAGCCCATACAAACTTTACAGGGGGGGGGGGGGGTCTATGTATCATGACCTTATATCGCCATGATAGATGTCGGAAAATAGATATTGACAATCTCATGTTAGAGCATTTTTACAGGCTGCATAAAAGTGCCTGCCTTAAACAATGCTGCAAAGAAACAATATGACAAATAGGTCACTGTCTGTAACCTACAGTTAATGTGGAAAAATTTTTTAATTCACTTGTGAGGACAGGATGGAAAAAACATAATATCTGAACCTTCATTACCATTTGCCAAATTATGCCAGTATTACCTTTCACTGGAATACTGCATTGGAATAGCTACCTAAACAGAGAGCTTGCTGTTTAAGGTATATATCAAGGCTTAAATGCATTATTTTTATGGAAAAATTTTCATGAAATCAAAGATGTTCAAACATAAAAAAAAAATTAAAAAAAAAAAAAAAGTAATTAATGCACTATGCAGGCCCAATTTTGTTGGAAACGCCTTCCTAGGTTTACACAAAAATTGGAATAGCTTGTCAATTGTACAATTTGATGACTAAACCAGGCTCAGGCATTAAAACCATCATTTATGATGTTGCTGGGCAATCTCTACCACTTAGAGCTACCCAGCCAGCTTCACAGCCACTTTGAGCTGGAGAGAGCAGTGACAAGATTAGAGCTCAGGCTGATTCAGAACAACAGTGGGTTATTTATAATCCACTGCACTTTAAGTGTGATAGAGATTACCTGCTGGCAAACACTGCAGGAAACAACATGCCAGTCACTGTCGCAGCATCACTATAATAGTTCTCAAACATGAGCACTTCAAGATGCTCATACTCTGTATGGATCTAAGCATTATAAATTGTGCTTCTAGATTAAGTTATAAAATGTCTGAGGCTGCAGAAAAATGACAGTAAGAAGGAACACTGCCATATGTATTTTGTGATTGCATTATACTAAATAGTCTATTGCTACATCTGTCTTATTTGTGACACAATAATGACTTGGTGCCCAGTGTTTCTTGCTGAGCAAATGGTGAGCCACAGCTAACAAAAACCTACTATAGTTTTTTGCAGGAATCATACAGTATATCTGCATCAGGTGCTCGACAACATGGCTCAATACACCTTTCATTTGCAGGCTTAAATGCTATACACAATACACTGTAAATTTTTTGTTTAGTTCCCTACATGTTTATGAAAAGTGGTAAATCCTGCTTTTGTCACAATAAAGATTAAGGATAAGATGATTTATCAGACCGCAATTCCTCTCCTTAGGATAATGGAAAAATTGCTTTTTCTCTTTAATATTGTCTCAGGCAAACAGAAGACCTGATTACCATATTGTCACTGACAATAAAACTTAAGCGATTAAATGGGTGCTGGGTGAGAAACAACAGTGTTCTTCTGTCTTCAATTTAACATGTACAGTGCTCAGATGATAAAACATAGATACAGTATCTGTGGCACATTTGAGAGTGGAGAAATCCGGTGACACTGTCAACAGCACAGCAGAAAATTAAAGAGAATGCTTGAGAACTTATCATCACTTGCCAAGTATGAAAGAGAAGGTATCACTTATTATGAACTGATTTGAAGAGGAAAGCACACATATAAATGAGCTGAGATGAAACATATGAGAAACAATCAGCCACATCAGCTTCTTACCATGAAGCTCTGTGACTCTTTTGAAATTAAGAAGGTGAGGGGGCCTTTCTCATTAAGCCTGTATCATATTCAACCCAAAAGACCTCTATTAGACATCAAGGTACAAGGAGAAAGTAGTTAGAGGCTTGGTAAATGAGTTGCACATATTACATAAGATGTTTTGATTATTGTGCACACTGCTCATTCTCTCTATAAAAGATGCTCTGTACATTCTTGTCAAGGCGCAAAAGAGTGTGCATCAAGCCTTTTGCATGACAGTGTCTGCTGTCAGAGAACTCAAATGGTAGTATACAGTGTCCTGTTTTCTTCTATTTTTGTGTATTTTTCATACTAAATTGTTTTATATCTTCAAATGAAATATAACATAAAACAAAGGCAACCTGAGTAAACACAAAATACAGTTTTCAAATAAATGTTTTTTTATTGAAGCAAAAAAATTATCCATATTACCCATTTGAAAAACTAACTGCACCCTTAAACTTAAGAGCTGGTTGTGTCACCTTTATCAGCAACAACTGCAACCAAATGCTTCTGATAACTGGAGATCAGTCTTTCACAATGCAGTGGTGGAATTTTGGCCCACTCTTCTTTGAAGAACTGCTTTAGTTCAGTCACATTGGAGGGTTTTCGAGCATCAATCAGGTTCAAGTCAGGACTTTGACTAGGTCACTCCAGAACTTTATTTTAGCTTCTTTTGAGCCATTCAGAGGTTGACATAGTCCTATGCTTTGGACCATTGTCTTGCTGCATAATCCAATTGCGCTTGAGCTTCAACTCACGGACTGATGACCGGACATTCTCCTTTAGGATTTTCTGGTAGAGAGCAGAATTCATGATTCATTCAATTATTGCAAGTCACCCTGGCCCAGAAGAAGCACAGCATCCCCACACCATCACACTACCACCACCATGCTTGACTGTAGGTATGCTGTTCTTTTTATGGAATTCTGTGTTTGATTTACACCAGATGTAACGGGAACCCTGTCTTCCAAACAGTTCCACTTTCGACTCATCAGTCCACAGAACATTCTCCCTAAAGGTTTGAGGATCATCAAGTGTGTTTTGGCAAATTCAAATGAGCCTTAATGTTCTTCTGGGTTAGCAGTGGTTTTTGCCTCACCACACTTCCATGGATGCCATTTTTGACCAGTGTCTTTCTGATAGTGGAGCCATGAACAGTGACCTTTATTGATGCGAGAGACGCCTGCAGTTCCTTGTATGTTGCCCTTGGCTTTTTGTGGCTTCCTGGATGAGTCATCGCTGTGCTCTTGGAAGAATTTTGGAAGGCCACTTCTGGGAAGGTTCACTACTGTGCCAAGTTTTCTCCATTTGGAGATAATGGCTCTCACTGTGGTTCTTTGGAGTCCCAGAGCCTTTGAAATAGCTGTGTAACCCTTCCCAGACTGATGTATTTCAATCACCTTTTTTCTTATCATTTCTGGAATTTATTTCAACCATGGCATTGTGTGCTACTGGATGAGACCTTTTAGCCAACTTCATGCTGCTGGAAAAGTTCTGTTTAGGTGTTGATTTGATTGAACAGGGCTGGCAGCAAACCCAAGGTGTCTAGTCCAGCTGAACCCCATTATCAATGCAGTTCATAGATAAAGGGGCAAATACTTTTTCACACAGGCCCAGTTGGTATTGGATAACTTTTTTGCTTCAATAAATAACATTATCATTTAAAAACTGTATTTTGTGTTTACTCAGATTGCCTTTGTTTTATGTTAGATTTTGTTTGAATTTTTGAAACCATTTAGTATGAGATATACACAAAAACAGAAGAAATCAGGCAAATACTTTTTCACAGCATTGTATATGGTCCTTTCATGCACATTAAACAGGATACTAATTCTTAGAATCATCTTTAATTTCCATATTTTTCCTCCATTTTATAATACTGCATTCAGTTTCACGAGAAGACGTAAAGATTTACATGAGCTTAGAATAAGCACTATGCCCAAACTACTAATCACATAATAACTCCCAGCTGACCAGATAAAAGGACTTTATTTGCATACATGAGTGCATACAGTACATACATTATATTGCCAAAAGTATTCGCTCACCTGCCTTTAGACGCATATGAACTTAAGTGACATCCCATTCTTAATCCATAGGGTTTAATATGACGTCGACCCACCCTTTGCAGCTATAACAGCTTCAACTCTTCTGGGAAGGCTTTCCACAAGGTTTAGGAGTGTGTTTATGGGAATTTTTGACCATTCTTCCAGAAGCGCATTTGTGAGGTCAGACACTGATGTTGGACGAGAAGGCCTGGCTCGCAGTCTTCGCTCTAATTCATCCCAAAGGTGCTCTATCGGGTTGAGGTCAGGACTCTGTGCAGGCCAGTCAAGTTCTTCCACACCAAACTCGCTCATCCATGTCTTTATGGACCTTGCTTTGTGCACTGGTGCGCAGTCATGTTGGAACAGGAAGGGGCCATCCCCAAACTGTTCCCACAAAGTTGGGAGCATGGAATTGTCCAAAATCTCTTGGTATGCTGAAGCATTCAGAGTTCCTTTCACTGGAACTAAGGGGCCAAGCCCAGCTCCTGAAAAACAACCCCACACCATAATCCCCCCTCCACCAAACTTCACAGTTGGCACAATGCAGTCAGACAAGTACCGTTCTCCTGGCAACCGCCAAACCCAGACTCGTCCATCAGATTGCCAGATGGAGAGGCGTGATTTGTCACTCCAGAGAACGCATCTCCACCGCTCTAGAGTCCAGTGGCGGTGTGCTTTACACCACTGCATCTGACGCTTTGCATTGCACTTGGTGATGTATGGCTTGGATGCAGCTGCTCGGCCATGGAAACCCATTCCATGAAGCTCTCTACGCACTGTTCTTGAGCTAATCTGAAGGCCACATGAACTTTGGAGGTCTGTAGCGATTGACTCTGCAGAAAGTTGGCGACCTCTGCGCACTATGCGCCTCAGCATCCGCTGACCCCGCTCTGTCATTTTACGTGTCCTACCACTTCGTGGCTGAGTTGCTGTCATTCCCAATCACTTCCACTTTGTTATAATACCACTGACAGTTGACTGTGGAATATTTAGTAGTGAGGAAATTTCACGACTGCACTTGTTGCACAGGTGGCATCCTATCACAGTGCCACGCTGGTATTCACTGAGCTCCTGAGAGCGGCCCATTCTTTCACAAATGTTTGTAGAAGCAGTCTGCATGCCTAGGTGCTTCATTTTATACACCTGTGGCCATGGAAGTGATTGGAACACCTGAATTCAATTATTTGGATGGGTGAGCGAATACTTTTGGCAATATAGTGTATATATATATATATATATATATATATATATATATATATATATATATATATATATATATATATATATATATATATTGTGTAATGTGTATATCATGTGATCTATTTGTTCCAATATTTTAAACTTTATATTCTAAAGCTATGTCCACAGTAATTGAGTGCAAACTAAACTTCTGTTTCCTAATGTCATTGTTTTCAAAGTATGCAGTACTTCAGAGTATTTTCGAAAGTCGCCATTTACATTGCAGGAAAACTCTATAACTTATTATATTGTGGATGAGAGGCTTAAACATAGTAATATCAATGTGTTTTCAACTGAAAACAGATTAGTGTGGACGTGGCCTCTGACAGAATTTCCATATCATAAATGCAGATGAATGGCCAAAATGTTTTGCGATACAACTATTATATAAATATCTGGAAGAGAAATATCATAACTGACAGTCAGTGTAGACACTGTAGACATTGTAGTGACTGTCAACACTCAATTAACTAACAGTGTATAACCAAATTAAGCACTTGCTTCTGGCAAGAAACCCTTGACAATTACTTAAATTTCATATTTGCAGACAGCACATTTTCCCATAATTGTTTGTTGACTAATGGCTAAACAGGCGAGAACTGTATAGCTGCAGACAGAGCTCCAAAAAGGGGTGGGAGCTCCAAATCTGTAGCAAAGATATAGGGAGCCCCTTACCTAAATCTTTCCCTAACCCTAACCCTAACCCCAACCGCAACCCCCTTTTGGAGTAACCCCGCCCCCTTCTAGAGAAACCACACCCTATTTTGTAGATCCCGCCCCCATTTAGAGATCTCCAGCCTGCAGCTATACCAACTTGAAACAGGCAGCCCTTTATGGACATAGTGTAGTAGTGTTGGATAGAGTGTTTGTTTTGTGTTGTTACAGACGTGGACCAATGTCTCAATGCTAAAGATCAATATGAACCAGGAAAGCATGCTTAACTTCTTAATTGTTATTACTGATTTGCAACTCAATTAGTCTTTTGATCGATTATGGTGGGTTTCTTGACAGGATAAAAAAAGTAGAGGACTTTATGGAACAACTGGCTCTGAATATGTTGAGTTGGGAAGGAAGAAAATTGTGCTTTATGGGAAGTTTGCATAAATTACTATTATCTTAATGATGTTTTGGCTGAATTAAATATCATACTGAAGAGAACTGCCTTATGGCTGAGATTATTTTGGTTGTTTGTATGTGGCACATAAAATATTTTCTCTGTTTCTGCATATTCTGTAAGCTTAGGGACAAATTACACACTAAAGAAATACTATTGACATCAGTTGATGGAAAGGTTGAAAACAAGTGATTCAAAGAAATGTGTGCTTGGTATTAAATCCAAATCCCTCATCTCTCTCTCTCTCTCTTTTCCATGCTCCCTGTATAATTGTCTTTCCATTCCGCTGCCTGCCGCTGGATGTAGGACTTTCGTAACATTACCACAGTAATACTAATTGATGGAGTCGATACCTCGCCAGGTTCCAGAACATCGAGCACCTACGCACACAGACATGACAAATTTTGAGGGAACAAATTATAATCGCTCAACTCATGATAAATTCCCTTAGGGAAAATAGAAAAATTGTGAATACTTATGAACTTTGCCTGCCACACAACCATTCATTTGGTAAGCTCATGTAGGATTTAAAGTGGAGGAAAAAATAAAAACAAGGCGAAGAGGAAAAACTCTCACTGATGAGGGATTGTCAACCATGCTTCAAATGAAAGAGAGAGATTATTCAATGTGGTATTCGACTGGGTAGATATGTCTAATCTTTGATCCATAATACAAAATTTAAATAAATCTGTATCTAAATACAATCATTACGATACAGGGGAATGTTTACTGTCACTAACAGAAGGGGCTGGAAACAAAGAAATTAATGTGATCAGCTACAAAGATGTGTGGGTTAAAGAAAGGCAGTTAGACATGCTGCAGTTGCATGAGCCCAAATGTGACTAGAAGACAAGCATTAAAAATCAATCAAAACAAATTAACGACTGACAGCAATAGCTGGGTTTTGCTAAATGGGATTGGACTTGGTTGCAAAGCAGTCACAAGACAAATAATGAGTGCCAATCACTCAACTGCCAACTATTTGCTCTTTCTATCACCTACCACAGCGACCTTCATAATTAATGAAGCAAAGATATCAGCAGACAGATCCTGGACAGCTGTGGTATCTCAATGCAAACAGGTATGAGAGGCCATGCTATAACATGAATATACACAGTTAAAGGCAATTTTTAGGCATGGAATGCTGTCTCAAGTGCATATTTGCTTTTTTAAAACAGTTTCAACATAAATACATTTTGTCCCAAAATGTTTAAGGAATAGCTTACATTAATAAATTCACTGTAATTAAAATTAAAAGTACACACATTTTCATTTATAATAAATAAATGCATTCCTTACGTTAGAAGCTATGGGTGTTGCTCAGAGACATAATAATAATAATAATAATTATTAATTTAACATAATAGCTGTTACTGTTTAACATATTTTTCGCACTGCTAGAACACTTAGCCAATCAGCATTCAGTACCAGAACTGTCTATATTTTATGCTGAACATATGATAAAATATCCTTGAGAAGTGCCACTTGGTACTATACTTCATGGTAGGAAGGAGACAGAGAAGAAAATTAATTTCGGTTCACCAAAAAAAAAAAAAAACAACAACAAAAAAAAAAAAAAGCAGAAAAACAGAGGAGAGCAACAATGTCAAGAGTTTTAGAAACAAAACCTTTTCATGTGGTGTACAACATAGCAGGAGTTGCTGATTTCAGTCGCCTTTGATTATCTCCTTTGTCCTTCCTAGTGACTCAGAAAGTAATACCATCACTTCTTAAACCCTGAATATAATATAAGAGTCTCTGTGGCAACAGGCTGCTGGAAGGCCATAAGAGGTAAACAGCGGCACTCTCTTAGTGCTGATGTATTTGCGTATCATGCCTCACTGTTTATACGAGTAGGGCCCTTATATATTTATCCAGGGAAATCGCTGCCGGAGAAATCAATTAGTGCCTGTCTGTGTATGTCTCACGCCTGCCACGGCCAAGCAGGACACTTCCTGTTCATTAAATCAGTTCTCCTAATGATCTAAATCGTTCGGCTGTCTGATGCAATCACCTCTGTGCCATGCAAAGATTGAGTGACAGGATGAAAGAACTGGGGGGGGGGGGGGGGGGGGGGTGGAGAGGGAGAGAGAGAGAGAGAAAGATGACCAATTCTTATAGGGCTAAGTGAGTGATGGTTGAAGCTCTTTGCACATCACAATGCATCGATCTGTCATATAATGTACATATCTGTGCACACAAAGTTAAAGGTGCCATACAATAACTGATTTTTCAGGAATACCATGTATAAAATGTCATTAATATCTGACAGATATTACTGAAATAGGTGCCCTGGGAAATCACACCTGACTCTTTGAAAGCCCTAGGCCCTGTAAACATAAAAAAGTGGACAGAGATTCGTGCTTCTTTTAGCTAGAAAACTAGTCAATCAGAAATGCTTTCTGCCAATGAACAATTTTAGAATGATCTTGCTGTGAGTTTGACAAAAGTAGGCACAAAGTTTGGCTGCTGAAAATTTAATGACTGCCCCCAGTGCCCGAAGCTGGAAGTATTGTTGAATGGATGGGCATTGGGCAAGTGTGAGTTCCAATGTCTAGGTGAAATGTCCACAGAATGGTGACAAATGCAAGTTGTATTTTTAGTTGTAATTGATATAAAACAATCAACAGGAATGCATTTTTTTTTTAACTGTACCCCCTTATCCAAACCCTAACTCTGAACCAAACCGCAATTGGAGTAAAATGTAATTTTAGAGCAAAAATGCAACCTCTGAATCATGCTCACCATTGCTTTATGTGAACATGATAACTTCCTGGTTTCCACAGGACCAGAACCTGTGTCTCAAAGGTTTCTTGTGCAACAAGCTACCAGTAGTGCTAGGAGAAAATGTACTTGAATTGATGCAAAAATGTCTGGTGGGGAATGGCGCTTGTCAGTTATTGGGCTGAATAGGGTTGATTTCAGGGTACGTGATCTTTCGGAAGCAACATGTTAATTTTCCGTGTGATCAAATTGATGATCTTGCACTTTCAGGTGTTCTGACATCAGATTTCCTGGCATGTTTTTGGAGAAAGGGCAACTAATCGTGGTAGTCTGATTCAGTGACTTAGCCTGGCAGAAATTTGTACAACTACAAATGTAGGCCTATATAGCACCTTTAATGTATGGTTGCTGTGTATGTGTTTTCTGGAAAACAAGATTACATAGGTGTTTTCTAGAATTACAAATGAAATTCACTAAGGCTTTTTCTTTTCCTGTGAGACCATTACAATGTGTAGCACGGTTGATAATGCAGCCAAGTTGAGATAGTGTTTCCTGACATCAATGTAGTGTGAACTCCTAACAGGGATCTCCCTGCTCACAACCACTTTTTACTGTAAGACAAGTTTTTATAGTATATCTTAAAAGAAAGACACAATGCCAAATCTTACCATTCACCGTACCATTTGACACTGAAGCAGCGTAGATCCAGTGTTCTTCCTGTCCCCAACAGGATTAAGGCCTACATTTTTTATGAGGTTGGGATGTAAAAACGTGTCACAAGAGGGTCCTGAAATAGTTACAGCACATATTAGCTTGGAATTCATTAAAATAATTAAACATGAACAAGGGCTTATACGTCAGTGGACACTGTAGTTTGTTTGTAAATGAAGTGTATGAAAAGCTTTTTTTTGTGGCCTGGGTGACATTTGAGTGTGTTTTCTGACCTTAAGATATGCACAGTAGGGTTTCTTTTTGGTAATGTTCTGTTTGGAGTCTACATGAGGTCGAAGCCCACTGATCTTGATCAAGTTCTCATGCCAAATATTGGTTCTTATTGCAATGATGAGAGTCATACTGTAGCTCAGTACAAGCTGTAGAGACCCTAGAATGGCCCACTTACCCCTTTCTAATGTAAAATACTTTAGCATGGACACTTTGATACATCTTTTTGACAGACAGTGCACTTTGCCACAAGTAATTTCAAAGTGTGCATTTGAAAATATCTCCACTCTTCAGTATGTCATAGAGCCTCTCTGCTTCAAAACAAGGGCTCAGTGTCTGTGTATTGCCAAAGGTCAACATTAAAAGATTCCATTCCCAGCTCTTCACAGGGCTACATCACGGCACAGACATTAAAGGGAAAAAATACATTTCCTCAAGCCCAAACATCTTTGAGTTTTATTGACCTGCATAGTTCTTGTCAGTGAACCTATTACCCAACAACGCAGCAGTCATCCATATAGTGTAACAAGGGGTGCTGTCAGGCACTGGTGTTGATGGAGAGAGACCTGCATTGCTTTGTCAACATGGCAGAAAAGTGTATGGATGAATGAGAGGAAGTGAGCCACACAAGAGGAATGTCAGAAGAGAGAGTCGTCAGTGTCACTCCGCAGAGAAAGCACGGCTTGCATTCCTGGCACATGCTCCGATGCCTGCTGAATTAATACTGAAAGAAACAAAGAACCCCTCTCATTGTACACATATCATTGAGCCAGGAGTATGTCACCACCCCCGACCTCAAATTTATCCCAATCACACTGTGTGCGAGTGACTGGGAGGATAACAACTGTGATGCAATTGCTCTGGCTCCATGTAAGGGGTCCTACACACTACAGAAAGTGTTTGGCGGAATGCTCATTGGACAATGGATGCCAATGACAAGAGTGTGATGCAGCAAAAATGGAAATGTTCTCAACTTTTGGTCGCATGATTAAGTGTCACTTTTGCAAACCATTGGGGTTTTCCCTCTATGTCTTTGTGACACAAATCCAATTTAATTAAATGGATTCCGAAACATGCTCTATGCAAGTACGTAAATGCTGAACTCGTCTAGCTACGCAAGCTCATTTTCGAGCGTTGTTGCAATCCAAAATGTGTCAGACCACAATTCATAACACAACACAACTACGCGCTGCATCCTCAAAGTTGCCACAAGTGGTGGTATAGTTGACTTTAGTGTGAACTGTCCACTTCTATGGTGAGATCATTTCTTTTAAGTCAACTACTATAATGGCAGAGCAACAGATCGAAGAGAATAGAAACTTAAATCTACAGCTGTTGACAGGATGGCTACTGCGTTCTATTTTGCATACAAAACTTTGACTACTTCCTGGGGTTGTACTATAACCATGTACTATGGGAAAGTAGTTACTTTGCCGTAGTTGATAAAATATGACAGATTAGGTACGCAAATATCATGTTTCCCACGAAATGATGCAAAATGAGCACATTAATCAGCCTAAACATCCTCCACAACAAACTTATATGTTACATTTGTTAAACTGTTCCCTATCTGTCACTCACTCGACGTTGTGTCGATGTAGTGACACTAGGGGTCACTCTTGGGAGCCCGAGACACCTCTGGTCTTTGATAAAAGGCCAATGAAAATTGCCGAGTGGTATTTGCATGCCACTCCCCCGGACATACAGGTATAAAAGGAGCTGATATGCAACCACTCATTCAGATTTTCTCTTCAGAGCTGAACGGTCATGCTCATTGAGCTGAATACTACTGTTCATTCACCTCTGCTGGATCTGACAGCGCATTTCAGTGGCTTCTCCCTCCTCTGCACAGGTGCACTGCAGAGAACGCCCCTGGGTGCTTCGGCAGAAAAACTAGAGAGTATATTTTCTGAAAGAGCTTTTTCCCCTCTAAAAGAGTATATATTTCTCTAAAAGAGCAGCACACACACGGAACGTCTTTTTAAAGATGCGTCTTTTTAAAGATGCCTTTCCGATTGTGTGTTATTCCTGGTTGCGGTCGTTATCTCTCAACTTCGGATGGTCATGATCTCTATCTTTCGTGTCTGGGAGACAGCGTTTGTGGATGGTTCATGTTCTCACTGCGAGAACATGACCATGGCAACGTTGCGGTCGTCATGGCAATGCAGCGGCTCCCCGCCTCGGTCTTTCTACCTACGAGTATGAGGCCAGCGCGGCTAGCACTGGGGGCGATTTGGGGACCCCAGTGGGATCGTCTCTGCAGGGTATCCCCCCACGGACCTCCCATTCCCCAGCACGCTCATCTGCCCCAGTTGGGCTTCCGGATGAGTTTGCCGGCTCGTCTCATGGCGAGTCTGGCTTCTTGTTCGGAGCCCGTGAAGATGATGAGCTCTCGAGTGCAGCATCGGAGAGCGGGCTTGTCCAGTCAGACGCAGAAGCCTCAGCTGGGCTTCCCCCTTCGGGGATGCTTGCCCAGTCACAGGCCGATGCCAAAATGACGGACATGCTTTCCCGGGTGGCCGTGAGCGTTGGGTTAGAGTGGAACCCTCCGCTCTCCCCTGAACCCTCGCGGCTTGATGATTGGTTTCTGGGCTCACGGCGCCGCTCAAAGCAGCCACGCCCCGCTCCAGTGCCATGCTTCGAGGAGCTGATGAAGTCGTGGGAGGCACCTTTTACTGCCCGGCCCCGATTCCGCAGTTCCACCGCTCTCACTACCCTTGATGGCGGAGCGGCCAGGGGCTATACGGCGACTCCCCCGGTGGATAAGGCGCTCATGGTGCACCTATGCCCGCAGAGCGCCGCAACCTGGCGCGGACGCCCTAAGCTCCAGTCCAAGCCCTGTAGGCTCACGTCGTCCCTGATGGCTAAAGCCTACAGTGCTGCTGGACAAGCCACCTCTGCCCTGCACGCCATGGCTCTCCTGCAGGTCCACCAAGCCAAGGCGCTGAAAGAACTGCACGAGGGTAGTTCCACCCCAGATTTGATGCAGGAACTGCGCTCGGAGACCGACCTCACTTTTCCGGGTGGAAAATCTTTTGTTGCCTTTTTGTTTGATTTCGCCGCATACCCAAGTGGCTGCGGTACCCAACAGTTCAGCAAAAGAGTGGCTTCCTTCCTCCCTGGTTCACATACCCGGTGTGTACGGTCGTCACCACGACTACCATCCACGGGCTTTTTCTTGCAGGATTGGCGCTCCAGCGGTGGCCTTTCCGCCCCTGAGCGCCCAGCTGTGGCACACAGCCGCCCCCGATGTGGCAGTCTCCACAGGTTACAAGGACAGGCCTCTTCCTCCCCCATTCCAGGCTGTTCCGGGGGTGGTCACAAAGAGCCAGGTAAGTGCTTCGATGTCCCTAGACTCAGCACAGCCACGACGTGGTGTGGCACCTCATGCTCCACCCCGCTGCGAGGCCCCACCTGTTGGTACATCCGACGACGTTGTCCCCTTGGTCCCCCTCGCACGGAACTTGGACGCGTGGCTCGCGCTTTCCAATCCGTCGCAATGGCTGATCCGGACCGTCCGACTCGGCTACGCGATTCAGTTCTCCAGGTGCCCACCCAGGTTCAGCGGTATTCACTTCACCTTGGTCAAGGGCGAAAACGCTGCCACCCTGCGCACGGAGATCGCTACCCTTCTACGGAAGGATACGAAAGAACCTGTCCCTCCAGCTGAGATGAAGAAAGGATTTTACAGCCCCTACTTCATCATACTGGAAAAAGGCGGTGGGTTGCGGCCAATCTTGGACCTGCGAGTACTGAACTGGGCTTTACACAGACTCCCGTTCAAGATGCTGACGCAAAAACGCATACTGGCGAGTGTCCGGCATCAAGATTTGTTCACGGCGGTAGACCTGAAGGATGCGTACTTCCACGTCTCGATCCTTCCTCGACACAGACCCTTCCTGTGGTTTGCATTCGAGGGTCAGGCATATCAGTACAAAGTCCTCCCTTTCGGCTTGTCCCTGTCTCCTCGTGTCTTTATGAAGATCGCAGAGGCTGCCCTTGCCCCGTTAAGGGAGGTGGGCATTCGCATTCTCAACTATCTCGAAGACTGGCTAATCCTAGCTCACTCTTGAGACATTTTGTGTGCACACAGGGACCTGGTGCTCTCACACCTCAGCCTGCTAGGGCTTCGGGTCAACTGGGAAAAGGGCAAGCTCCTCCCGGTTCAGAGAATCTCTTTTCTCGGATTGGAGTTGGACTCAGTCTCCTTGACGGTGTGCCTTATGAACCTGCGTGCCCAGTAGGTGCTGGCCTGTTTGAAGGCGTTCAAACTGAAAACAGCGGTTCCACTGAAACTTTTTCAGAGGCTCCTGGGGCATATGGCGTCCTCGGTGGTGGCCACCCCGCTAGGGTTGATGCATATGAGGCCGCTTCTGCACTAGCTCCAGACTCGAGTCCCGAGATGGGCATGGTCTGTCACATTCTTTTCAGCCCTTGGACCGACCTCTTGTTTCTACGAGCAGGTGTTCCTTTAGAACTGGTCTCCAGGCGCGTCGTGGTCACAACAGATGCCTCCAGAATGGACTGGGGCGCTGTTTGCAATGGGCACGCAGCCGCCGGCCTCTGGACGGGCCCGCGACTGCATTGGCACATCAACTGCCTCGAGTTGTTGACAATTCTGCTCGCCCTGTGGAGGTTCTGGCCGTTGATCCAGGGCAAGCACGTGTTAGTTCGGACGGACAAAATGTCTAGCAAAATGTCTGAATATTCGAAAACTGGGAAAAGATTGTCTGGTATATGCTGTCGAATGTTCAGCAGTTCGTCTCTGTTAAAACTGACTGGAAAAAGATTACTAAACACAGGACAAACAAACAAAAACAACAAAAGAACTGAGGAGCTCCACGCTGAGGCAGCCATCCGCGGCGCCATCGTGATGATAATTAATAAGAAAATATCATTAATATTAATTATACTTTCTATTTTATTTTATTTTTTAAATCGTACAGATAGCAAAAACTCTTCTTTTGAAAGTAGGTTATAATTAATCACTAAAAGCAACACTTCTCTTGCTGTTTAAAACATTTTTCCTCTATTGTTGCTTAATGATATTTGTGTGTCTTGGTTATGGCGGCTGATCAGTTTACTTCTGGTCACTGTAGCTGTCCCACAGTGTTGTAGTACTCGAGACCGGTTCCATATTTTCATGGTCTTGGTCTTGTCATGGACTCATAAGCATTTAGACTAGGTCTTGAACAAATGTGGACTTGGACTTATCCCAGTGACCTGCTGAGTCCCTTTTAATAAAATATACAGTGAAAGCTTCGACTTATCTAACAAACATTTTTTGACTTACAATATCAGCGATTACAACATGTGTCCACTGTCCCATATTTCAGTCAGCTGCTTAGAATCAGAAATAGTGATGCCCAATTACAAATAGATCACTCTGTTAAGTCAGTTCTTTTCAGCGAATTGGCCAGATGGGTTAGCAAAAAGGTCTGAACTGATTTTCTATTCAGTCCGATTCACCACAATTTTCTTAAGTTCTTTTTTCAAGTTAAAAAGAACATCAGCTGTTAAAAACGTGTCTCGAGACACC
This sequence comes from Myxocyprinus asiaticus, assembly GCF_019703515.2. NCBI lineage: Eukaryota > Metazoa > Chordata > Actinopteri > Cypriniformes > Catostomidae > Myxocyprinus > Myxocyprinus asiaticus. Next base: position 26,735,807 of record NC_059370.1, on the reverse strand, counting down.
TGTGATCTTTTCAGTTCGTTGCACTGTGCTGGTCTGAACGGCCTCCAAGCCTTTTAGTAATGCTGTAGTAATGCCTTTTAGATGAATGCTTCACATACTGCAGAAAATTTTAAAATACTCTCAATGTGATCAGAATCTAATGGTTTGGTGTTGTTTTTGCAACAAAAAAACAAAACAAAAAAACCCTTGAGGTTTCTGTGCGTACAACGAGATGAAATCCTGCAGGCAGAAATTCTGACTTGACTTTCAATTGGGGAAATCATAAACAAATTTGAATGAAATTTGAATGTAATGGTTTAGATTCACTTTCTGACACATTTAATACATTATTGTTAGGTTTTAGGCCCATAATAGTACTGTAATGCTGTATTTTGTATAGCAGAAATGTTTACTTGACTTGAATGGAATATAACAGAATACATAAGCTGGTAGTTTGTATTGCCATGCTGAGTCACACAGGCGCTTTGCACCTTTAATTTGAGTTTTTCACTGAGATTTTGTTAACACTGGCATGTTGTAATTGTGATACAATTGTGTTTACTTATCCAAGGATGTGGCATTTATTTCATTTTTTTCTCAACTGGTAATATTGTTTAACCAACGTAAGCAAATAATAAATGATACAAAAGATATATTTGTTATACAGTATGAGCCTAGAGTCATTAGTTGTTTAAATTATACTGTACCTTGAATACAAATCAAGTGAAGTCAATATATTTATAGCAGCTTACCTGAATAATAACACATCCAGTTTAATGGCACAGTAGTGCAAGAATATACGTTAAGCATCCTTAAGCAGATAACACATTGGGAATATGTTGGCCAAACACTGATTGTGTGAACTATCCTTTTAAAAATGTATATGGAACAGACACAGCAACAGCAGTTTTCTCTGAGCCCCACCATTGGGCATTGCAAACACTGGGTTCAGTTCCTCAGCTCGCAGGGACAGACAAAAATGATCAGTCTCCCCATGGATTAGTGCTCTCTCCTCTACCTCTCCCTCCTCTTTCTATCATCACTCTCAGCATCATACCGCTTTCTTCTCTCTCTTCTGCTTCTGAGTTCAGACTGGATTGTACTGCCCAGGCCTTGGTGAGAGTGGAGATGCAACTATGGCAACAGAAATGAGTACTGTTCAAAAGCCTTTTCTGTCTCAGCTGGCAGCTGTCGGACTGAAGAAACAAACCCCTCTCAGTTTATACTACAAATATGGTCTACTATTAGATTGTAACAAGCCTGTTTCTCCTTCCATCGATGTCCATGCCTTTCAAATCTCTTATGGAGAACTAAGGCCTGGGAGCTGCCTCACTCCTTCGTTGCAAGTCCAATTAGTGAGGTTCCCAGTGACTCTTGCTCCCTTGTGACCAGAGGTGAAAAAAAAATTTCTAGCCTCTGATGGCCTGGTAATGGTAGAACTCAAGCTAAGAGTCTGGTGGACAGACCTACTTCGGTAAGGGTGAGACAAAGCAGGGCTGTGGGAGTAGCCGAGGGGCGGAGAATTGTGAAAGCACTTTCATTAGCACTAGAAATGCAAATAAATGTGAAAACCCTTTGAAGATGCATCTCTGCTCAGTATCCATGGACAACCAATAAAAAAGATAAGGAATTTTAATTTTATGGGGAATATAGTGAGACATTTGAATCAGATAAGATTTTTTTAACCGCATAGGTTGTGCATGCTCTTGCAACATCAACATGTAATCTATATTTTTGTGTAAGGCGCAAATTATTATTATTATTATTTTTTTAATACAAATAAAAAAATAAACAAAGCACTGACTTAAAGGGATAGTTCACCCACAAATGACAATTATCTCATGATTTACTCACCCTCCTGGCATCCCTGGTGCCTCATTTATAAAGACGATCATAAAATGATCTTAAATGTGAACGTGGGACAATTTCCTAAATGTTCCTACGAACAATTTATAAAACGTCTGTACGCACGAAGAAATGTTCCTAAATTCATCCCACTTTATAAATCGCAATTCATCTTAAAAACAGCTTACATGTGTACGTGAACAAGCACATGGTCTCCACCTACAGAACACCCTCAAATATCCTAATATGGTGAGACAGAAAACAATAAAAGCGCATACGCAAGTTATTCATTCGTTCATTAATTCATTCATATGGAATGTTCTTGTGCGGTTGGCAAGGTTTTCTAAAAAAGTGAGTGCAGCTACCGGTTTCTGCCCATATAATGCAGCATATTCAACAACTCGTCATCAGTTATTCATGTTCATTATCAATAAGAAATACATTAATTGATCGCGTTTACTGTAAATCCACACCATTCATCAACCAATGTCCAGGTTTACATGCTCGTTTACATACAATGAAATATGCATAGTTTAGCTTCATCACAATTGTGTTCTGTATCAAATATGTGCATTATTTTCCTGCTATGGGCTTCTGTTCGCTCTTGCCATTGATTATGCTGCATTTTAGTCAAATCATTTGTTTTTATTTATGTCCTCAACAACAGCAGACTAGAGGCTGAAAGATAAATTGAAAAAAAAAGATTGTGTTTTGTGTCTTTTTGTTTAAATTTACATTCAGTATTACTTTGACTGTATAGCCGGTTCCCGCCTCATCCTTTCCGGGTTTTGGCACCAATTTAACAAGGGGGTTAAAATGGGAAAGGGGGAAGCAGGAACCGGCTGAACAGTCAAAGTAATATTTAATGTATACTTAAATAAAAAGACACAAAACACAAATGCAAACGCACACACGGCAGCTGCGTGTGGCTCTCTCTTTAACTGCTGCATCTGGCTGCCTTTATCCATCTATTCGGCTGATTAGCTCAATTGGGGGCTGGGCATGCATAGTCACGGCCTGGCCCCACCCTCCTCCTCATCATAGTGCTGAACATATTAAATACTGTTATCTCGTAGATTTCAAAATTAACTGATTATGGAAACATGCAGATAAGGCTAAACATACATATAAATATAATATAAATATAAATATATTGAATGGATAAACATTCTCACCCATTTATTAATAAATTCAGTTAGTCACTGATTCATATTTGCATGCATCACTAAATATAAAAAAATCGAGTCAGCGCGCACTGGCACACCGGAGTCCGAAGCGCAAGCACAAAAGTTTTTTTATACGCATCCTTGTAAGTTGACGTACGCATAAGAACATTTTCACGTCAGTTTCTGCCTTTATAAATCCCAATTTGTTCCTTACTTTTGACGTAGGATGAAATCCCATGGAATTTAGAATCAAATCTGATCGTACGTACATTTTATAAATGAAGCCCCAGCTCTGTAGGTCCACACAATGAAAGTGAATATGTGCCCAACATTTTTAAGCTCCAAAATCCACATATAGGGAGCATACAACTAATCCATATGTCTCCAGTGGTTAAATCCATGTGTTCAGACATGATATGATAGGTCTGGGTGAGAAACAGATCAATATTTAATTCTGCTCCCTGCCTAGTAGGGGGCGATGTGCACAAAGAAATGTAAATCACCAAAAACAGAACAAGGAGAATGTAAAAGTTAAAGTGGAGATTGACTGAGCAGGGAGAAGAATTTTAGTAAAAAAGGGCTTAAATATTGATCTGTTTCTCACCCACACTTATCATATCACTTATGAAGATATGGATTTAACCACCAGAGTGGTATATGCATGGTTTATTTTCCCATAATGACTGGCTGACCATACATTATTCCACCTATTACATGGCTACAGTGGGTACCAAAATTACTGGCACCCCTGACTGGCAATGCACAAACAATACTTTAAAAAATATAAACAATATAATTATAGAGATTAACTCAAAATACCAACATGTGAGAAATACTGTACTTTATTAATGTAATCAATGTCCTCCAAATCAAGGTTTCACAATTAATGGCACTCTTAAAGATTATAATAAATAACATCTACCAAAACCGAGCATCCCTCGGGAGAGAAAGAGCGGTAAGGGTGCATACACCTGAGCCAAATTATGACCAACACCTGTCTCTAATTGTAGTTATATTGGGGAGAGCGGCATAAAAGGACCATGCCAGCGCCAGATCGAGAGAGAGAGAGAGAGAGAGAGAGAGAGAGAGAGAGAGAGAGAGAGAGAGAGAGAGAGAGCGAGCGAGCGAGCGAGAGAGAGAGAGACTGGGTCGAGAGCCTTACTGTGAAGCTGATGTGTTATTGTGAAACTGATGTGTTAGTGTAAAGCTGATGAGTTAGTGTGAAGCTGGTGTTATTGTGAAGCTGTAAACCAGAGAAGTGGTCAATTAAAAGTTCCCTACTTGTGTTTGAAGAATCCAGTTCCCAGTGTCCTTCCTTGTTACAATCAGGAATTAGATTCCACTTATTTAAGTTTATCTAAGTCTTAAGGAACTATATTGAGCCATTACATCACTTCCTGTTTCACTAGGGTATAAAACTGAGGTGACACACATGCAATATCCCTTTGTCATCAAAAACCATGAAGATAACAAAAGAACAGGCAGTTCAAAAGAGACAGATAGATGTAGACCTTCATAAATCTAGTAATGGATACAAGAAGATCCACAAATTATTGAATATACCACTGAGCACTGTCAGGGCAATAATTAAAAAATTCTAAAGATATGGAACAGTTGAAAACCTCACGGGTAGAGGACGCAAATGCATTTTGCCCCCCACGATAGGGAGGAGGATGGTGAGAGAAGCAACAAAATCCTCAAGAATCACTGTGAAAGGATTGCAGGCCTTGGTGCCGTCTTGGGGTCACCAGGTTTCAAAAAGCACCATCAAACGACACCTCCACAACCACAGGCTCTTTGGAAGGGTTGCCAGAAGAAAGCCTTTCTGACCCCAAGACACAGATGCAAGCGCTTGGAGTTTGCCAAATGTCATTTAAATTATGACTGGAAGAATGTGCTCTGGTCAGATGAGACCAAAATTGAACATTTTGCTCAGATACAGCATCGGCATGTTTGCCGTCGAAACAGAGATGCATACAGAGAGGCACCTCATACCCACGGTGAAATAAGGTGGTGGGTCAGTGATGTTTTGGGGCTGTTAATTCCAGAGGTCCAGGGGCACTGGTTAAGACTGATGGCATAATGAATCCCACCAAGTATCAGGCAATTTTGTCTGACAAAAGGCAGAGGCATTAGAACTATGCATGAGCTGTTACGTACCTTACCCTCAGAAAAGAAGCATCGTTGGCCTGACCATTTACCAGAGTTGGTGCATGCCTATAATGTTACTCCACATTCAACAACTTGGTATGCTCCATACTTTCTACTTTTTGGTGTGGATGCCTTACTGGGGAAACAACAGATGATAGGCCAGAGCCATGATTGGTTAGTTATGCACCAACAAAAACTAAAAGAAGCACATGCTAGAGTAAATTAATTGTCTCAAAAAAGAGCTGCTGAACGTTGTGCTTGGCAGGAAGACAAAGTTTATTGTCCTGACTGTAGGGCAGTCCATCTACATTTGAAATAGAGTGCTGGGGCGAAATAAAATTCAGGATGCATGGAATTCTGTGGTTTATAGGGTGATCGATATAAAAGACTCCACACATACATTACAACCAGTAGGGGGAGGACCTGTAAAGAGGCTAAATAGAGTAGATATCAGGCCTTGCGAGACACCTTCTGTGCATGGACCACCTATTCCAACCCCTCAAGTTAAATGAAGACCTATTGGTGCATCAGCGGCACCATGTGTACCTCCGGTAGTTGAGGTAGAGGGAGAGGATAGTGAAGATGGCGAAATTTTGATGGAGAAGATGAGGTTTAATTGTAATCCTAGCCCTAGAAAACTAGACCCACAGTTATCGAACACAGAAGGTGACGAAGTAACAGTGGAAAATGAGACTAGTTTTGAAAATGCCCAACCTGTAGAACCAAATGAGGTAATGGCACAGCCGGTTCAACAAAACCCTACACCCGCCCCCCGTAGAACCACTAGAGCAAAGGCAGGGGTACATTCTAATTTGCATCATGAGCCAAGGACCTCAATACAGTCTGTTCCTTTGACTGCTGCTGTAGTGTCTCAAATTTTGAGTGATTTTGGGGCTGTATTATTTAGGGAAGCCGTCAAGGAGATCAGGGGAGAAAGATTGTAGTCATCGAGGATGTTGACTATTGAGCAGGGGAGAATGTAATGGGGTGGAAGTGGTGGTGGGGGGGGGGGGGGGGTCCATAAAACGGCATGTGTGTTACTTTAAGGTGATTACTGTGTGTGAGATGACCTGATTTTGAGCTTATTTCTTTAAGAGTGATGGCCCTTTAAGACCCCGATCTGAATGTAATGACATCGGCAGGTACGGAGGCTGATACAGTATTTACCGGAAAGATCAAACAGTAGTGATCTGTTGTTTGGGTTCACTCAAGAACATGTGTGGCCAAACAAACAGCGCAGGCTTATACAGCGTGGTGGGTGAGCGACTTGCTGGGTCTGTGTGGGCTAAAATAGCAGGGGTGATTTAAGTGGTACGTTTGTTCTACAGAGAGAATATATATCCACATGTGTAGAATCAACATGTGTGGGGTGAAGCCTATGTTATAAAAGTGTGTGTGTGCCACTACTGTATTCATGTGTTTGTATACTTGCTTATACCACCTCTAGTTCTTTTATCCCAGAGCTTGATTTATATTTAAAGGGCTTATAACTACTATATTTATTCATCAGCTGTATTTATATGCTCTATTTATCCTTGAGCTGGCTGGATTTATATTATAGCAGGGGTTATCAGGATGGTCTGGGGATACTATGTTTGTAATTTTATTTGGTTTTGGATTGCTGTGATTTTGCACCTGGTATTTTGAGTTTGATTTATTTTGTTTGCTTTGTGATGTTTGGTTTAGTTGAGTACCCCAGTCCATGTGTGATGTATTATGACCTGTCTGTGAAGCTTATGACTTCAATGAAATTTTTAACCACTTTGACAAAGAAATATTAAAAGACCCTGTTTTGTTATAATTGGTAGTTGTGTGTGCCCTTCGTTTCCCCATGCTACGTATAATTTTTAATTAAATCAGTAAATGATTTTGTTTGGTTCCATTGCAACATTATAAAGTACAGTATTTTTCACATGTTGGTATTTTGAATTTATCTCTAATTATATTGTTTATATTTTTTAAATTATTGTTTGTGCATTGCCAGTCAGGGGTGCCAGTAATTTTGGAGTCCACTATACTTACCAAATAAATAAATGGACATGAAACATTGATTTAATTTTATTATGTGAGAGAAAAAAAAACAAAAAAACAAAAAACTGTTGAGTAAAAAGAGAGACATTACACTAGCACAGTACAGGAGATTTGTTGTCATGGACAAATATACAGTTTAGCGGTCATTATACAAAAATATTTGACAGAATGCTGCGATTAACTAATCAGAATCAAGTATTCCACAAAAATGTGTAATCAAGTACTTGTATATCCAATACTGCATATTGCAGCATTGCATCAATTATAGAATGTGATATTATCAGTAACTTCATTGCAAAACTGAACTTTCAGGGGGTAATTCACTAAGAATAACTTGCTACTGGTAAGCCCGGTTTTTGCACACTCTGTCTGCGCTAATTTAGTGCCAGTTTCACTAAAGGTGTGGTCACACATACCTTCTCACAGCTAAATTCCATGTGCGAAGATGCCGTGGGCGGACATTGTTTGCGTGTGAAACCAGCAAAAATCGAATTGTCAAGCAGTCTTTTTTAATGCTGCACTTTATACTCAGACAGACTTATGTTAAAAAGAAACTCACCGCTAAAATGATATCCTTGTCCATTGTGAATGTTTACGAAGCACCGTCCACACAGAGGTCACCACCAAATCAAGCAACTTCCTGTTGGTCAACACAGCGATTTCGCCTGTCAAAGTTTACCAAACTTGAACTCGAAACGAAATCAGCGCGAGGAAATCCTTCACCACCGTAACCATACACAGAAAATAATCCGCTCAACCCCGTTCAACACGCTAGACAGTTATCGCTTTGGGTGTGTTTGTAATATGTAAAGCCAGTGTGTTCTGTCTCTGATTGTTTTCAGTTTACGAGCAATAATATAATCTTATACAGTATATGTGTGATTACAGTTGGAAAGATGCCAGCTTCGTTTTCGAATGCCTACAATGTACAAACACTGTTGATTTATTACACATTTGCATATCCAGCTACATTATTGCCACAATGAATGCGTGCAACCATCATTTGAAATCTGTCTGAAGTCAGAAATTTACATGATGATGTGATTAAAGTCCAGCAGAAACTGCAGCATTAAAGGCATATTTTAAGTGCTTACGACAGACGTCACTGCTTTCAGCTTACAGTGATTGGATGGCGCCCAGTGTTTTTCATTCCTCATTTACATTAAGCAGAGGAATTTCAACAATTTCAGCGCCCTCGACCGCCCTCAATGCTTTCTCCGCACCGCTGACAATCTCACAATCCACCATGGCGCTTGACTTCCATAGGAATGAATTGAAAATGCTCACTCACCTTCTCTTAAAATGCGCCAGTGGAAACGTACGGTTAGTCCATCACACAAAATTAATGATCGCATGGATTACCATAGAGATGACTGTATTTTGGCTGCAGAATCTAGCTGTGCAAAGGTATATGTGACTGTGCCTTATAGGAATTATGCAGATCAGACAGAGGTGCAAACGCGCCCACAAAATCACTGCTTAACGCAATTTGTACACAACATTCCAATCTTGCGGGACGATTCTAAGCACTATACAGCGGAGTGTGCCACAGACCACTGTGATCTGACACACTCTGCCGGGACTGTACAGCATCACTTGCACTACTGTGATCCCGACACCTGAATTATCTCTTTAACATGCCGAAAGTGCACCTGCCTACATCAAGCATCAGGAGATATCGTCTTGGTTACTGATGTAACCTCTGTTCCCTGATGGAGGGAACAAGACGTTGTGTCGATGTAGTGACACTAGGGATTCGATCTTGAGAGCCCCAATCACCTTTGCTTAAAATAGAAAAGGCCAATGAAAATTGGCGAGTGGAATTTGCATGCCACTCTCCGCCCCGGACATACGGGTATAAAAGGAGATGGCGTCACTCATTCAGATTTATGCTGAGGAGCCGATAGAGAGTCCTGGCCATGTCAGCGGCCGGTTCAGTGCCGCGGCAGGAGGGACACAACATCTTGTTCCCTCCATCAGGGAACAGAGGTTATATCAGTGACCAAGACGTTCCCTGTCTGTCACTCACTCAACGTTGTATCGATGTAGTTACACTAGGGGTTCCTATAGGAAACGCCGCAGGCACTGAAACGTGTCACGTGGCACAGAAGAGTGGACACGGGCAAGCTGCTGCGTGCCTCGCAGCAAGCACTCAACCACGTCGTGACCTTCCAGCGAGTGAGGTAAGGCGTCTCCCTAGTCCCGTTAAGGGGAGAGAAGGCACTTACTCAAGTAGGCTACCAGCGGTGCCTTTCTTAATTTACTGTTAAGCAATCTCCCACCAAGCACTTTCTAGAATAGCACTGGGAAGTACTCTTCCCTCTCCAGGAAGGAGAGCACTACGGAGACCACATCCTGCCGGAGGGAGGTTAACATGTGGAGCATGCCTGACATGGACATACCAACGGGGAAGTACACATATGGAATGATACCACAGGAGGACCCTATCTACAGAGAGGATACGCAGCACAGTGGCTGAGACAGAGAAAGCTCTGACGAGGGGAAACACAGGTTTCACCTAAGGGGGAAACTGAACAGTGGAAACTCATCATACTAGATTACCAAAGGGGAATCACCACGCATGGAGCACTGAGCCCAAGCACACAGGCTCACCTGAAAAGGGGATTAACAAGAGTACTGGGCCTGGTGGCGTTACTCCTCCACTGAGTTCATCACCGGACAGTGCTAAAGAATTAAAGAGGCGTCCGGAGTTCACCAGTACGGGGAACTGTTGTGGACAAAAAGCGCACATTATCACCTTTGAAAAAGGGGAAAGGTGCAATGCATGCGGTACACCCAACCAGCCGCCCAGTCTACCTGTTGTTACCGCGTAACACTCGGGTCGAAACCAGGAGGTTATAAAACCTCGCAAAGGTATTGGGTGTAGCCCAGCCCGCAGCTCTGCATATGTCTGCTAGAGAGGCCCCCCTTGCCAGTGCCCAGGAGGATGCAACACCTCTAGTGGAGTGCACCCAGACCCCCAAGTGGCACGGCAAGTCCTGAGACTGGTATGCAAGAGAAATGGCATCCATAATCCAATGGGCCAACCTCTGCTTGGAGACAGCTTTCCCCTTCTGCTGTCCTCCAAAACAGACAAAGGGCTGCTCCGAGCATCTAAAGCTCTGTGTGCGGTCCAGATAGATGCGCAGGGCACGAACTGGACACAGCAACGACAAGGCCAGGTCTTCCTCCTCTGAAGGGAGTGCTTGCAGTTTCACCACCTGGTCCCGAAAAGGAGTGGTAGGAACTTTGGGCACGTAACTGGGCCGGGGTCTCAAGATCACGTGAGAGTGTGCCGGCCCGAACTCCAGGCATTCACTGGTAACAGAGAGTGCCTGCAGGTCCCCCACCCTCTTGATGGAAGTGAGCACCACCAGGAGGGCCATCTTCAGAGACAGAGTGCTGAGCTCTGCCTGCTCCAGGGGCTCAAACAGGGCTCTCTGTAGGGCAGGTAGGACCACAGAGAGATCCCATGAGGGGATCAGGTGCGGTCTAGGAGGATTCAATCTCATAGCGCATTTGAGGAACCTGTTGATCAGGTCATGCTGTTGTGAGGGACTGCCGTCCAGTTTATCGTGGTGAGCTGCTATGGCAGCCACATATACTTTCAGGGTAGAGGGAGACAGCCGCCTCTCCAGCCCTTTCTGAAGAAAAGACAGCACAGACCCGACGGCACATCTCTGTGGGTCTTCCCCATGGGAAGAACACCAGTTAGCAAAAAGACGCCACTTCAAGGCATACAGCTGCCTCGTAGAGGCAACCCTGGCCTGAGTGATTGTGTCTACCACAACTGGTGGAAGATCTGCTAGGTTTATATATGCTATGGTCGCTGTGTTGTCAGTTCGGACCAACACATGCTTGCCCTGAATCAACGGCTGGAGCATCCTCAGGGCCAGTGATACTGCCTGCAACTCTAAGCAGTTGATGTGCCATTGGAGTCTGGGCCCCATCCAGAGCCCCGACACTGCCAGCCCATTGCACATGACGCCCCAGTCCGAGTTCGAGGCATCCATCGTGACCATGGCGTGCCTTGAGACCTGCTCTAGGGGAACACCTGCCCATAGAAATGCCAGGTCTGACCAAGGGCTGAAAGTCTGATGGCATTGTGGCATGATGGTCACACACCGGGTGCCGTGGCGCCATGCCCACCTTGTGACTCGAGTCTGTAGGCAGTGCTGATGCGTTCTCATATGCATCAACCTGAGGGGAACAACTGCCGCCGAGGATGCCATATGCCCCAGGAGCCTCTGAAATTGTTTCACTGGCACCACTACCTTCTGCCTGAAGGTCTTCAGGTCAGCACTGACTGAACACGTTCAGTCGTAAAACGTGCCCTGAGAGCGACCGAGTCCATAGCGAGAAAAGAGATGCTCTTCACAGGGGAGAGCTTGCTCTTCTCCCAGTTGACCTGAAGCCCGAGTCGGTCAAGGTGCTGAAGCACAAGATCCCTGTGTGCACACAATAGATCTTGCGAGTGAGCTAGGATTAGCCAGTCTTCGAGATAATTGAGAATGCGTATGCCCTTCTCCCTTAGTGGGGCCAGGGCAGCCTCTGCGACCTTGGTAAAGACGCGAGGGGACAGGGACAGACCGAAGGGGAGGACCTTGTACTGGTATGCTCTTCCCTCAAAAGCAAACCGAAGAAAGGGTCTGTGTCGAGGAAGGCCTCCAGCCTCTATGACAGCGGCACCAGGGGGATGACTGGACTTACCATGCCCAGGCAGGGTGGTTCACGGCAAGGCATAGCAGGCGCCCCACCTGGAAGACAGCCCAGGGAGGACGTGCTGCTCTGCAAGCCCGCAACAGTGGCCGGTGACTGGGGCGGACGAGCGGCCCCAGAGACCAGCACACTTACCTGTTCGCCGGCTGTCTCTCTATGGAGAACGAGGGAACAGGAAGTACTCGCGTTCACCTGATTGACCGGAAAGACTTCCAACACCTGGCCGTTGCGAGTGCGCTGGCCCAGGGAATGAGGAAACTGCTCTTTTATTGACCATGTGGGTGCCAAGGCCCAGAGGGCACTCAGCAATGTCATACTCACCACACTCTGGCCCAGGGGCGATGGTGGAGCTGGAGAGATGTCCCAGGCCAGACCGTTCAGGAGCAGTCACCTCATCCCTGGGTGGGCCATGTCAGGACCTCCTCGAAGCCCTTATGGGGTTCTTGGGGGCTGACTGATGGGCAGGTGGAGCCGACTTCCTGCGGGAGGATCTTTTTCTCTGAGGCCGGCTTGCGGGCTCCGATGGTACAGGATCCGGGGCTGGCAACGCAGGGGAACGGCTCTGGTGAGAAGCAGATGGGGTGCGGGACCTCGGTGGCCTGAGGCGGCCGGGTCGGGCCACGGCAGGATGTGTTTAATTGCCTCGGTCTGCTTTCTCACCGTCGAGAACTGATGGGTGAAATCCTCGACGAAGCCCCCCATGGGAGATGGGTGCATCAAGAAAGCGGACTTTCTTGGCATCACGCATATCTGCAAGGTTGAGCCACAGGTGCCGCTCTTGGACCACAAGCATGGACATCGTCCGCCCCAGGGCGTGTGCTGTGACCTTCGTCGCATGTAAGGTGAGGTCGGTCGCAGTGCACAGTTCCTGCATCAGCCCTGGGTCGGTCCTACCCTCGTGCAGGTCTTTTAGCGCCTTGGCCTGGTGGACCTGCAGGATGGCCATGGCATGCAGGGCGGAAGTGGCTTGACCTGCGGCCTTGTAAGCCTTCATCATTAAAGAGGAAGAGAACTTACAAGCCTTGGAAGGGAGCCTTGGCCGGTCGCACCTGGTGGCTTCGCCCTGTGGGCATAAATGCACCGCTACAGCGCACTCTACCTGGGGAAGCTCGACATATCCTTAGCTGCTCCGCTGTTGAGGGTAGTCAGAGTGGACGAGCCCACAAAGCATGTACGAGCAGTAAAAGGTACCTTCCACGACTTCGTTAGCTCCTCGTGCACTTCCGGGAAGAAAGGCACTGGGGCGGGGCGCGGTCTTGAGTCGTGCTCTGAGCCCAGAAACCAATCATCCAGCCGCAAACACTCAGGGCAGGGTGGAGGGTTCCACTTCAGCCCAATGTTTGCAGTCGCCCGGGCAAGCACGGATGCCATCTCAGTGTCCGACTCATCCTGTGCTCTACCACCCGTGGGCAGGAGCTCAGAAGATTCGTCCGCCTCCGATAGCAGAACCCCACCCTCCGATGCCGCGACCGAAAGCTCATCCTCGTCGCGAGCCATGAACGACACATTAAACCCACCCTGAGGCAGACCACCTGCATCGCTCGACAGCTCGTCCGGACAGAACGAGCGTGCTGGGGGATGGGAGGTCCGTGGGAGCTGAGCCGGCGGAAACGCTCCCATGTCCACATCCAGATCACCCGCGATGCTTGCCGACCCGGCAGGCTGAGCGTCAGCCCAGGATGGACCGGGTCAGGGAGCAGCCATGGTGGCTCCTTGCTTCATGAAGAAGGAAGTGAGCCGCAACCACAACGTTCTCATGGGTATGTTCTCGCAATGAGAAAACAACCCTTACACGAATGCCACCTCGCCATGCTGGCGACCCAAACACTCGAGGCAGATTTCATGGTTATCCAGAGGGGAGAGTTAATGGCCACATCCAGTAACGAAAACGCAGAAGGACATCTTTAAAAAGACGACAAGCGTTTGCATGAGCTCTTTTAGAAGGAAATTTACTCTTTCTAATATACTCTTTTAGCACCTGCAGACTCAGGCTGCCGAAGCGCCCAGTGGAAACACAGCTCTCAACCGTGTGAGGGTGAATGCTGATATGCACCGCAAGAATCCAACAGCGTAGCAAAGAGTGAGAGGACGAACACACATGCAATCGGCTCCGATGAAAAACTCTGAATGAGTGATGCACGCCATCTCCTTTTATACCCATATGTCCGGGGCGGAGAGTGGCATGCAAATTCCACTTGCCAATTTTCATTGGCCTTTTCTATTTTAAGCAAAGGTGATTGGGGCTCTCAAGATCAAACCCCTAGTGTCACTACATCGACACAACGTCAAGTGAGTGACAGACAGGGAAGCCAGGTTTTAACACTCTTCTCCGTCATTTGATCTTTATTTGATGAAATACTGCTGATATGTTCAACAGAAAATGTACACAAACATCTCTTTTAAACAAAATGTACTTTACCACCTGGTTTCATTTGGCAGTAATTGCACAATGTAAATTGCGCAAGCAATTTCTGTGAATGAAGCACAATCTTCAATGAGTCTCATTTATATAGAAAAAAGGCATGTTTGCGCTCAAAAGAATGACAATGGGTCTGTTCCAAAACTTAGTGAGCTGCCTCGCTGTCTCCTGCCTACATAGGGAGCAGTCTTCAATGGCAGCATCCTTACTGATATGATGACTCTTTAGTGTGGTATGTGATATTTTTCTAAGTAGAACTGTGAATGCATTCTGTTCTTAGGCTGCATTTTTATACTTGTACTTTTACCTTTGTGTGCCAGCAAGGAAGGGTTTGTCATGTGCCTTGCAAATCTTGCCTGAGATTAGATAAAACAAGTAGAAACCGCCGAGTCCTTAAGGCTCTTGTCTGATCACACACATTCCAAACACATACCCAAGATAAGTTACTCACACACATAGGGTTATAAAAGCTTGAAGCTCAGTTCTGTAGTTGCACTCTGCAGTCGCACTCTGTCTGTGAAGCTCAATAAAGAGGAATAATTTTTGCAGCCCTGGCTCCCGGCACATCATTCCTTACTCCTTAAACACTGGATACAGCATTAGAGACCAATTTAGAATGCTCTGCATAGGCGGCAACTCCTCGCGTTATTCAAATAGCTCTCCTCATGTGAAGTGCACTTCACTCGCAACTGATTTCAATACATGGGACGTGAGACGAAAGACGCAATACTCTAATAAGCATAAATACGCATAGCACACACATTTTGGGTAAAATAGTCAGTTTTCAGTGATAATAAACTATTTTTGTTTTCAATAATTTTTTTATATTTTTATATTATATACAATAAATTTTTCAGTATAAGAATGGATTATAAGTATATTTATAATCCAAATTTCTCTTGCTTTGTCCACCATCTTGGATTTAGCTCTAATTCTAAGTGCAATTTTCGTACCAGCACAAAGAGCAAATGGGCGTGGGAAGGAGTGTTTGTGCAACTGTGAGTGTATGCGTGCAAACTGTGGGTGTTGTATGTAAATGAAGTGCCGCTAAGAGCAATTTTCGATTTTCCTGAAAAATAGGTCATTGCGCTAAGATGTTTGAAAACCACGTTCATGTCCAAATTCTGAAAGTACAAAACATCAAATAATATCCCTGACAATTGCAATTTTTCAGGGGTAATCGCTTGAGATTTGTATAAAATTATCTAGAGGTCATGGTTTATTTTTTCAATTATTTTTATTATTATTTTTATTGTTATTTTTATATGTATTATTATTATTGTATATTTACAATTGTATTTATGATTTAATTTGTAGCCTACTAGTAATTTTGCCCCTGTTGTTGAGATTGATTTTTAAGTCACTGCAAAAGGGGCCGGTGGAAGAAGGAAAGACTAAAATGTTTGGATTTGGTACGATTTTTGTACCACTTCGTTATTTTGATTATATTTTCATTTAGTTTAAAGTGTCATTTGTATTCAAAAATATTTTTGGTTTAATTTTTTCATGTTTGAATACATGAATAAAAATGTTTTAAATCGAAATCGACAGGTAGAAGTGAAGTGTGTGCCGATACAGTCACTGTTAATAATAGCCATGATTTGTGTGTCAGTAGATGAAAATGATTAATAATACTTACATTCCCTATAATTTAACATCCTGGTTACTTTCATAACCTCCCTTCCCTGATGAAGGGAACGAGATGTTGTGTTGATGTAGTGACACTAGGGGTCACTCTTGGGAGCCCGAAACACCTCTGGTCTTTGAAAAAAGGCTAATGAAAATTGGAGAGTGGCATTTGCATACCACTCCCCTGAACATACGGGTATAAAAGGAGCTGGTATGCAACCACTCATTCAGGTTTTGTGCTGAGGAGCCAAGACAAGGTCCCGGCCATTTCAGCAGGTAGTCCAGTGTTGTGGCAGGAGGGACACAACATCTCGTTCCCTCCATCAGGGAACGTAGGTTACGAAAGTAACCAGGACATTCCCTATCTGTCACTCACTCGATGTTGTGTCGATGTAGTGACACTAGGGGTCCCTATACGAAACGCCACAACAAGCTGAACTGTGTTATGTGAACTGGCGGTGTGTGATGGGCAGACCACTGTGTGCCTCGTAGCCAGCGCACCAGGCCGACACGTAACCTCCCCCAACGCTGTTATGAGTGTTGAACGGCCCTTCGGGAACAAGTCGAGATAGAGACAGGCTAGCCCAATCGTGGCCTATTATCCACTTTTTTATTTCTCTCCACAAAAAAAAAAAGTGAAATTTGTTAACCGACTGGGGCCACCAGGTCTACGTCGGGGGGGTGTCACTCCCAAGGGGAAGACACCGTGGAGACCACACCCCACCCGGGACGTGGAAATACATCACATGGTCTTGCTGAGCCTTGTCGGAAGTATGTCATGTGGAGAAGTCCCATGGTAGGTCCTACCCTACCGGGGAGGAGTTTCTACAAACACGGTGACTCAGGCAGAGGGGCCTCTGCTCATGGAAGATGCAGTTTACCAACAGGGAAACTAATTAGCAGAAGATATACGTCGCATGGGGCTACCTATGGGGAACCAACACATGCGGAGCACCTACCCCAGTACAGGGCTTAGTTAACACATATACTGAGCCGGCAGTGAGTTTCTCCTCAAACTCGTCTGCCACAGGGCTCGGAGGAAGTCATCCAGGGAACACAGTTTGTGAACACTACTGGGAGTCAACAGCGCACGTCTTCAGCTCAGGGGAGGTGAAAGGTGCTATGCGCAAGCGATACACCCGGCCAGCTGTCCTGGACTTACCTGCTTGTGCGTGCCACTACACGGGATGAGACCGGCTCCACCCGGAGATTGAAGAACCTCACAAAGGTGTTGGGTGTTGCCCAGCCTGCTGCTCTGCAAATGTCTATTAGAGAGGCGCCCCTGGTCAAGGCCAAGGAGGCCACCACACTCCTGGTAGACTGGACTTGTAGCCCTGCAGGAGGCGGCACGTTCTGAGCATGGTATGCCATTGCTATGGCATCAGTGACCCAGTGGGCGATCCTCTGCTTGGAGACAGTGCTTCCTTTCCGCTGTCCACCAAAGTAGACAAAGAGCTGCTCAGAGACTCGAAAGGGCGTGGGGCGTGCCAGCCCCCGGATAGGCCGCCAGATGGTCTTCCGCCAGCTGGACCTCTTCGTCCAGCGACGCCGGCCTGTGGCACTGGACCCACTCGGCCGTCCCCTTCGGCAGCCGGAAGACATACTGCTCCAGCACCACCAAGTTGATCACATCGTTGGCGTCGCTGTTCTCTATAGCCAGCACCCACTGCCAGCAGGTGTCACAGAGCTGCCGAGCAAAGGCAAACGGGCGGCGACCTCTCTCAGCATCAAGGAGCGGAAGTGCTGCCGGTGCTCTTCTGGGCTGCGGCTGACCCATTGCAGGATGTAATTCTTCAATAACTCATAGTCCAGGAGGTCGGTGATTGGAAGTTGTTGTGCTTCAATCTGGGCTTCTCCGGTCAGCAACAGCAGAAAATGTACTGCCCATTGCTCTTGCGGTCATCTCAGGGCTTTGACCGTATGCTCAAAGAGCTAGAGGTAGGCCTCCGGATCATCTTGAGGGCCCATCTTTGTGAGCAACACGTGAGGGCTCGCTGCTACCGGTGTAAGGGTGGCGGCCGCTCCCTTCTGGGGTACAAGGCTCTGCAGCACCTACCGGTCATCCTCCTGGGCCCGCAGGAGCTCCTCGAAACGCTGCTGCTGCTCCGTGCGTAGGTCCATAGGGCCTGGTGTTGAGCCTGATGGATGCTGGTCACTATCCAGCGATGACGACTTCATGGCAGTATATCCTCTTCCTTGTTTTCCTGGGTTTCGGCACCAGTGTAACAAGTTCAAAGGAATGAGGAAGCAGGAGACGGCGATTCCAACTCAGGAATGTCACTTTTATTTACAAAATAATATGTTTGCTTCAATGTGTAAACTTAAATTCTCAAAATGGCATCGACCAACACACACAAACAGCTTGTCACCAGGGCTCTCTCTCTCACACTCTCTGAGGACTGGCCATTTTATTTCCCCCGTCTCTCACTGTGAACATAGAAACAAGCAATTACCAGCAATTCATCTCAGGTGAGAACCCTTTCCGCTTATTCTCTTTCCAGATGAACGCTCAACCATGCCATCGTCTTCACATATACATAAACAGGCACGTACATCATTCCTTCCAGCAGTTCATCCTTATTAGACACAAATCCACCTTTC
Source organism: Myxocyprinus asiaticus (assembly GCF_019703515.2). Lineage (NCBI taxonomy): Eukaryota > Metazoa > Chordata > Actinopteri > Cypriniformes > Catostomidae > Myxocyprinus > Myxocyprinus asiaticus. Next base: position 26,717,267 of record NC_059370.1, on the reverse strand, counting down.
TTTAAGGTTAAAATTTATCATATTTAAGCCATGTTGAAGCATTGTGGACAGAAAGCCAAATATATTTTACCCTTTTTGACATCTCTCTTTTAGATTTAAAAGTGAGCTCTTGTGATGCCTGTTTCGGGAATATAATTTGCAACAATGACTAATTAGGTGACTAATAAATAGAATGGTAAAATACCTTATAGCAGGTAATTAAATGTATTTGACACTGACTGTTTAAAAAGTTATTGGACTTCATTACAGTGATGCCAGCTTAGCAATTTTGTTGCTAGATTTAGCAACTTTTCAGACTACCCTGGCAAATCTTTTTTCAAAAGGCACCTAGCAACAAATTTAGCAACTTTTGAAAAGTGACTCAAATGCTTTCTGGCGACACAGAAAACATCTGCTCTATCGTGAATGGTGTCTAATCCCCCCCCCCCCCCCCCCCCCCCTCCTTGTTTCAGATAATATGACTGACCTGCATACCATCAGCAGTTGGATTTACAGTATGCGGATGTTCTATAAATCTATTGACTGATGAGCTTACGTGTTGTTGGTATTTGTTGTGACAATTTCAACCTCAATTCATGTGCATGCTCTCCGTTTAGAAAAGAAAAGTCAGCCCACAGCGATAGAAGAGCTCTGAGAAATTATCTAGCAGGGAGAGAGAAAGAGAATGAAACTACACCGCTGCCTACACCTGGTTGCTATTACTAGGATAATTTTGGACTTTGTCATTGTTCAATAATGTAGTTTAATTACAAAACAAAATAAATAAAAAATAAATAGAAATCCCCCACTGTCTGAATGTTTGACAAGTTCAATTAGTGATGGCTAAATGATTAGTAGTTAAATACTAATTGTTAAATCATTAAAAAAAAAATCATATGGTTCTACACCTTTAAAGAATTGCCGTAGCTCTTTACGGCAGTTCACTTACATATGTAAATTTGACGTATTATGTAATAAATGACGTCATCACCTGATTTAGCTACTTTTAGCCACATTTCAGCGAGCCTTTGGCGACTTCTTGTGAGAAATAGATGGCAACACTGCTTCATTAAATGCCCTTTGAATTATCACAGAGCACAACTTCCTGAGTGCAATTTGATATGATTGCTCTAGGATAGACACTTCCATTAAGAGGTAATATAAAGCACATGGCAGACTGACAAATAGTTCTACAGAAATCACAAAATGGTTATAGAAATATTGATTTGTGCAAGATTTATTCAAAATTACAATGGTTATTTACATTTCAAATAACTTCCTTCATTAGGTATCTGATGGAGACACATTTGTTAACCAAATGGGAAATGGTTTTTAACATGGCATAGAATCTCCATAAGATCCGTACTGCAAGAACAAATACCATACATATGCAATAGAGCTGAGACACACCTGCACATCTACAGCTGATCAAAAAATGGCAGAAAGATGCTTGGAGAAGCAAGGCGAGCGCTTCCATCAGGATATACTGGACTTTGAATGCCGCTACCAAGGACAGTATAACAAGAACATGATAAGAGACTACATTTGGGGGCTGATTCATGAAAGTGATTTACAGTATAATCGTAAATCTCGAAAAACTACTCACTAAATCGTTTGTAGTCATTTTTGTATTACTTTAGTATAAATACATGTTAATTTGGATTCATATGTTGTTTTTTTCTGACTTTATGTGAACGAAAAGACAAATTTGCCCATTTTCTCACTGGAAATATTTAATCACTGTCCTGGTCACAAAAGCAAAGTTTGTGGGGAATAATAGCCATTTTCTATGCTTTTGAGGCATAAGCAATTAGGAAATAACACTTACTACCCAGGAACAAAAATTGTGTTACATAGTGTAATTATATTCCCTTACTCCCCTAATGTAGCCTATGACAAATTTAATAGAGCTGAAGTAGTGATATTATAATATTTATTATCAATCTATTTCTGCCTAAAGTACAGTTAGTGTTACTATAGTAAATTCAAGGGTGGTGATGTATATACATATATTTCTATTTCTATTCACTGCACACCACATTTATGTAAATGCTGAATTATGTAAAATTTTCCTATGCAATAATATTGAACCTTATTTCCTCTCATTTGTGAACACTGCTAAAACCATTTGTGTTAGAAACTTTTCTGTAGTGAGTTATGGTCTTTCTTTATGATTCTTGCTTGGTGAAGGTCCTCTATGTTTCTGACTCATAGAGGACCTACTAACTGCTGCAAAATAAATTCATCCTTTGATCAGGCATGAGCATCAAACACAGAACAATACAGTGATCTGTTAGAGCGCCACCCTCACGTGCTGTCGTTTACTCTCTGTGTGAGAGTGAGTGTGAGAGAAAGGTACAACCAATGGCAAAAGACAAGCAGAGGAAGATATTGATTGTTTCATCTTCCATGAACTCCGAACATCCATGCGGCACATTATGCACAGATACAACCAATTTTTACTGAATGTCCTTTATGTTTCGCTCACTCAAACTGTTCAAGTCATGTTTTGCAGTTTCACAAAAAATCTTTTCAGAGACAGGTAGTTCTGCACACAGTACTCAGTGTGGATTTTTATGCAAAGATGCATGCTTTTTTACGCCTCACTACATGCCTGTTTTAACTATCCTCTCACACTTACACAATTGCTAATTCATCCTGTAGAGAGCTATTAGAGGGTTTTATTGACATAGGTATGGTACTGGAGCTAATGGAGATTGACCTCTAAGTCAGCAGTAGAAGAGATGGAAGAAAAGCTAATGCTTGGTCTGAAAGCTTTGGAAGGTATATGAAGAACCTGATTGGTTGTGATGGATGAACAGACATGGAGCTTCAAACTGACATTTGTTCACATGTACAGTAGGACTCATTTGCACTGGTAAGTTTAGGATCAGACCTATAAGGTCCTCTCTAAAACATTTCTGCATGGCCCTAATAAGGCCTGAATCCGTTATGCAAATACCTGCTAATGTGCAAAGCATCAGAGATGAACACTGCTCTCTGCCGCCCTCCCCCTGACGCCATGTATTCGATGATGAGGAAAACTGCAGAGCAAAACCAAATGTAGGAAGCACATGAACATTTGATATCTTCATGCAAAGAGAGAGAGATGGGGGGTAGAAACAAAAGAGCAAGACAGCCGACTACTCTGATGGAATTTCAAGGGCCATTCTAAAATGATGGCTCTTTGTACTCTTTTTTGCCCATCACATTTAATCGCTTTTATTGCTGTTTCTATGGAAACGGCAGAACACATTGAAGCCATTACAGGATTTTTTTTTCTGCAGCTGCAGGGGGGACAGAAATTATGTCATGGCATTGAGGTTAATAAACTATAAATGCTGCATGTATAAACATAGCAAACCTTGGATGCAAAGCCTAAGAGAACCCTTATAGCATGGGCCTCAGGCCAAATTTGTTTCATACAGATAGAGACTATTTAGCAGAGACAGGCCACTTGTATTTAAATAAATGGGAGAAACTGGAATGCCCAAGCAAGAAGATCTAGCGCCCAACAGTCAAGAGATGTGGAAAGAAAGTCCTGCCTTACAGGTAAAAGAGCCAATCGCCTTTTAGATACAGACATCACCTGTCAATCAACTCGCTAACGTGCATGCGCATTAGCTATACAAGCCGGGAAAATTGCATGTTTTAGCATAATATGAGGTAAAGTAGCACAATTTATGATTCCAATATTATCAGATTTTATTGCTGATTTGAAATATATTCTTTGATTGTAATCTTGACAAACCATTTTTGAGATTTCGGTGTATTCCCATTCAAGCAGATAGGAGCTCCACTGGCATGACTTGAAATAACCTCTTGAGAACATTCCAAAGATGGCCAACAGTGGACTGACTTGCTAGAAAGACTTTGATACAGTTTCACAGTTGTTTTATTTATAAATATTATAAGTGTGAATTGATAGCTATATATTTTTAATCCTTTTCAACGCGTTCTTTATTGATTAAATAGCTGACTATTATTTTACATCAAAGTCAACTTGTGATGTTGCTGGTCTCCTAATGGAAATACTACCTGCCTGCAGCCAGTTGCAACAAACCGTTAAAGAAATGTTATGTGATTAATAGAAGTTAAGCTCAATTGACATAATTTGTGGCATACTGTCAATTAACACACTGTGGCAGCGGGGGCGTGGTCAAGCGTCCGGAGAGAGAGTACACTTGCACCTGAGCTAGATTATGTTTAACACCTAATTCCAGTGAGCATGGGGAGAGTGGCATATAAGCAGCCACGACACCAGCAGAGGAGATAAAGAGAGTCTGGCACAAGATGAAACCCTCAAGCACGCCTTCGACCAAGTGAGAGTGATCGATGGTCAACAACTCCAGCCAAATGTCGCTCTTTCATATACCTATTTCGTGATCATAAACGAGTGGTTGTATGGAGTGACGCAGGACGCTCAAACAAAGGAAGATACAACACAGCTCTTAATACCGCGGAGCTGCCGGGAAATGGTGTTGCAGGCAGCTCATTATAATCCGATGGCGGGTCACTTAGAGGAAAGAAAAACACTGAACTGACTAATAGCCCATTTTTACTGGCCGGGCATTGGCGGTGGTGTTCGCAGGTGGTGTGCGGCATGCCATGAATGTCAGCTGGTGAATCCACCGGCCACCCCAAAAGCGCCATTGCCCCCCTTCCGTTAATCGAGGTCCCCTTCGAGAGAATTGGCATGGACCTTGTCAGGCCATTAGAGTGGTCAGCACATGGACATCGCTTTGTATTTGCCCTAGTAGACTATGCAATGCGATATCCGGAAGCAGTGCAACATCTCAGCACGCAGTGTTGCAGAGGCACTCTTCAAAACAATCTCCCGGGTGGAGATTCTGAAAGAAAACCTCACCGATCAGGGCACAACTTTTATGTCAAGGACACTATGCGAGCTTTATGAATTATTGGGCATTAAATCAATCCGCACCAGTGTTTACCATCCACAGACGGATGGCCAGGTGGAGCGATTTAATAAAACCCTTAATAACATGTTTTGTACGTTTGTGCACGAGGATGCTAGAAATTGGGACAAATGGCTCGATCCCCTGTTGTTCGCAGTACGAGAGGTCCCGCAAGCCTCCACTGGGTTTTCCCCATTTGAGCCCGTGTGGCGTGCTTGATGTCATACGCGAAGCTTGGGAGGAGGGACCTTCAAACAGTAAGAATGAAATTCAATACGTCCTTGATCTTAGAGCAAAACACCACACTATGGGGAAACTTACACAGGAGAATTTGCTCCAAGCTCAAGAACGACAGAGCCGACTGTATGACAGCCTGCGGAAATTTGCACCGGGAGATAGGGTACTCGTATTACTCCCTACATCGAGCTCCAAATTACTCACCAAGTGACAAGGACCCTTTGAGGTCACACGACAAGTGGGGGATCTCGATTATGAGGTTAAGCGAACTGATAGAGGTGGCGCATGTCACATATATCACCTCAACCTCCTGAAATTGTGGAGGGAGGCGGTTCCTGTGACATTGGCTATGTTAGTTCCGGCGGAGCTCGGGCCGGAGGTAAATACAAAACACAATTATTTCACCCCGGTCATTTGCAGAGACCACCTCTCACTGTATCAACTCGCAGAGGTTGCTAATTTGCAACAGGAGTTTGCAGACGTGTTTTCCCATCTACCGGGTCGTACGAACCTCATCCAGCACCACATCGAGACCAAGCTGGGGGTGGTGGTACGTAGCCTTCCCTACCGATTGCCCGAGCACAAAAAGAAAATTGTCCAGGAACAATTGGATTCTTGGTCTGTCCGGTTCTATGTGGATTATAGAAAAGTCAACGCGGTGTCTAAATTTGACACGTACCCAAAGCCTCGCATTGATGAGTTGCTCGATCGGTTGGGCACTGCTCGATTTTATTTGACACTGGATTTGACAAAAGGTTATTGGCAGATCCCCTTGACACCAATTTCCCATGAAAAAACAGCCTTCTCCACACCATTTGGATTACACCAATTTGTGATGCTTCCGTTCGGTTTGTTTGGAGCCCCAGTTACGTTTCAGCATCTCATGGACCGAATCCTCAGACTGCATTTGGCTTACGCCGCTGCCTATTTAGATGACATCATCATTTACAGCAATGATTGGCAGCGGCATATGCAGCATCTGAGGGTGGTTCTGCAATTGCTGCAACGAGCGGGACTCACAGCAAACCCCAAGAAGTGCGCGATTGGAGTTACGGTATCTGGGGTTCCACTTGGGGGTGCATCCCCAAATTGACAAGACTGCAGCAATTGCGACCTGCCCGAGGCCCAAGACCAAAAAGACAGTTCCTGGGGCTGGCTATTATAGGAGATTCGTGCCTAATTATTAAGATGTCACCAGCCCATTGACTGATTTCACTAAAAAGGGAGCTCCAGACCCGGTCCAGTGGACGGAGCAGTGTCAACAGGTGTTCACGCAGGTTAAAGCCTCACTTTGCGGGGGGCCACTTTTATATTCACCCGATTTCTCTCTCCTTTTTGTCTTGCAGATGGACACTACAGACAGAGGGCTGGGGCCGTACTCTCGCAGGTGGAGGAGGGGGAGGAGTGCCCGGTGCTGTACATTAGCCGCAAGCTCTTGCTGAGGGAGACTAAGTACAGCACCGTAGAAAACGTGTGTCTCGCTATCAAGTGGGCAGTCCTCACTCTCCAGTACTACCTGTTGGGGCGGGCCTTCACCCTTTGCTCGGATCACTCCCCACTCCAATGGCTCCACCGCATGAAAGATACCAACACGCGGATCACCCATTGGTATCTGGCTCTTCAGCCTTTAAGTTCAAGGTGGTCCACAGACCGGGAGCGCAGATGGCTGTTGCCGACTTTCTTTCCAGAAATGGGGGGGGGGGGGGGGAGTGGTAGACAGGCTGGATGTCTCCCTGGCCTGAGTCAGGCAGTGGGGATATGTGGCAGCGGAGAGAGAAAGCAGTAAGGGTGCTTGCACCTGAGCTAGATTATGTTTAACACCTGTCTCTAATTCCAGTGAGCATGGGGAGAGCGGCATATAAGCAGCCACGCCACCAGCAGAGGAGAGAGAGAGAGTCTGGCACAAGGAAGGCCACGGTGCTCCTGAAGCTGTTGCATTTAATCTGTAGTGTTTGTGAAGCTGATGTGTCCAACTAACTACGTGCCTGTGAAGCTGATGTGTTTAAGTGACTACGTGCCTGTGAAGCTGATGAGTTTGTGAAGTTGTAAAGCATTGAAGTGGCCGATTAAAAGTCTTATCTGAGCCTGGAAAACCCGCTTCCCTGTGTTCTCCTTCCCTTCCGCTGTGAAGTTGTGTTACACACACACACACACACACACACACACACACACACACACACACACACACACACACACACACACACATACACACACACTAACACACACAAACTTGTTTTTATATCATTGTGGGGACTTTCCATAGACTTCCATGCATTTTATGGATTTTATGCAGATCTAACGATCATTTCTATCCCCTAACCCTAACCCTACCCTTAAACCTAACCCTCACAGAAACCTTTTTGCATTTTTACATTTTCAAAAAAAACAAAACATCATTTAGTATTGTTTACTAAGCCATTTCCCTCGTGGGGCTGGCTGGGCCCCACAATGTAGGTGATCTCAGGTTTTACCATCCTTGTGGGGACATTTGGTCCCCACAATGTAGTATAAACATGTACACACACACACACACAACATTAATTGCAGTTATAGGAAGGCATTTACAATGGAAGTGAATGGGGCCAGAAAATTAAACATTAAAACGTTTAAAAATAAAAAAATGTTTAAACATTAAAAATAAACACTGTTGCAAAAAATAAATAAATAAATAAATAAATAAAAAATCTACTTGATGCAACTAAGCACTGATCTGCAAGGAGAAAATTGCAAACAAAAACATGCTGAGCAAGGTTTGAGGGAGAGATGAGCCCATGCATCCATAACTGTATAACGTAACTAATAACTGTATATTGTATATTGTTCTGTATAAAATTCATGGTTGTAAAAACACTTGTATTTGTTGTAACTGTTTAAGTGGCCCCTGATGGAGAGCACTACCTGGCTTTTGGCCCACAGGTAATTTGAGTTTGAGACCCCTGCCTTATAGCAATGCGGACAGGAATGACTAATGCATTTGTTAAAAGAAGGTGAATTACACGAACAATCACAGAAGTACATGGAAAGCATTATCCGCTATGCTCAAATGCTTAAAAACACCATGGGACCACTGAGCGTATGGCTACTACTGTTACACAGGAGAAAAGCTACAAACACAAAACACTTCATGGTAGATCTGGAAATTGCATAATTGCCTTAATTAGCCAAAGATCTGGAGCTGCAAAACTACCACTTCTTCTTTAATTCTCTAATTCTGTCAATATTTTACATAATCCACAACAGCAACAATGGGGTTGAAGCAGATGGGTTGATTCTCTGGGCTGCCTACTGGCACACCAGGAGCACACTCCACTCTTATTGATTTTCCTCTTCATCACCACAAGCGTTTTATTGTTATTGCCTAGAATCTTGCCATCCTCTGATTCCCCTCTTAGTCATTCCATAGGCTGGGGATAAAGAATAAAAGTGAAAGATAGCTATTCAGGAGAACATATCTGAGATGATGTTGTGAGAAGAATGAGATGGAATTGTAGCACCCACTAAGGACTAGAGTACAGCCAATCTATGATTCCCATGGTAATCATTCCTTCAATTACCCCCTAAATCCCTAAGCAGATGTGTCTCAATCCTTTTCTTAGCTTGGCTGGTTTAATAGGAGCATTATGCAGCACATGAAAAAACAATACAGCGGTAATGAGATCCAGAACCGCGCACATTAAACCCACCATATTCAGGCTCGATTAATTAATCAGTGGTTTGATTGAAGTGATAGAGATGATGATGAGTTTTCGAAGTATACCACCTGCGTGAAAGTGAGATCTACGTGGCAGAAGGTAACAATAGTTTCATATATCCCCCTGGTGAATATAGGGTATATTAACCTGCAGTCAGAAACATTGGCAATCTGCAGGCAGCCTCTAAAGATTCATACTGATGCATTATGCATTGCACGCTGAATCATTTGAGATATGACAGTGAGTAATGTGGTGAAGATCTTGTGATGGAACACAGGCCATTTTAAGGTATGCTTTTTAATATAATTTATTGCAGGTGATTTTTTTAATGGCCTTGTGCTGTGATGATCAGTCCAAGGCCAACTGTATACAATTATCAGTAAACTGCAGATAACAAATAAAATTGCAGACAAATGGCTTCTAAAAAAAGAAATTATGCAAAAAGATCACATTTTCTGACAAATACGAAAGAATGCAGAAACTGTTGCTTTGCATAAAAAAGCAGACATTGTTTTTATTCTTTCCTACATGGAGGCATTTTAATTTTTAACCACAATGTCTATAAGAAAAACAAATAAACACTAGTGCACAGATAAACACTGCCATGCATGTAAATGCATAAGAAGTATAATCAGTCTAATGTTTACCTATGGAGAATGTGTGCTGTTTGACTATGCAAGTTTGATCAAAGTGGGCTGTAGGCATTTACAGGCATTTCACCTTAGGGATGATCAGCATACCAGCTTTAAGATGATATGCATCCCCATGCTAGCAACATGCTGTCTCCTTTTACACGTGCAGACACCTGAGTGTTACCCACCATACACGTTCACATATACTTATGTAAGAACAGTAGATCTCATCTGGTGGGTCACAACCCAAAAATGGGTTGAAGGTCTGTTCCTCAAGATAAATACACATAATAAAATCTAATACCATATAATCATGCATGTTTAGGAAATCAAAATCAAAATATATTTTGTTGTTAATGTCAAAGGATGTGTGTCCAATTAAACTCATTTAATTGGGTAAAATTAAACTGCGGCAATGTAGTGCAAATTTATGATGGCGCAGATGCCAACATGGATAGGTTGCTTGAAATTACCTCATTTTTGAAAACCACAAACAAAGCTACTCAAGATAATACAACTCAGACTACATTAAATTTGGGTTCATTTACAATGAGGATAATTAGTTTGTGCCACAATGTAGTTTGAGCCACAATGTGTTTTGAGTGGTAAATTATTGGCTAACAATAATATTTAGGATAACTGTTAGTTTTATTTAACATTATATACTGTAAATATTATTACATTTCAGTGTTTGATTTTAAGGACTTTTTGTTTAGATTGTGGCACATAACAGGCCGAGTCACTCACATGAGCACTAGAGCTCAATATTTCTGTGCCACTGTGTCCTTTTATGTTTAGATGCAGACAGTGAGATACTTTCTCGCCCTCAGTAAGTTGTCTGTATCAGCACTCAGTCAGTCAGTCAGTCGGTGAGTTTCAGACTCAGATAAGACCCTATTTAAATTTCCCAAAGAGTGGCTGCAGCTTGGCAGCCAGGAGCTCAATGCCTTATCAAGGTCAGGCATGTGTGGGGCAACACTTACAAGCTTTCATCAGTATTTTATCACATACAAGGCAGCTGAAACAGCAGGTATGTTGTCTCACTTACAAATAAACACACTCTGCCTCAGAGCTCTTTGGTTTGTTTAAGAAGCAATCAGAGATTCACGGTTGCAATATATTCACAATTACCTAGATGGAATTTCATGTAAAAAAAAACAATACAAAAATCAAGACACCATGTATCTCATCATGCATCTCTCAAAAAAAAAAAAAAAAAAAAACAAACAAAAAAAAGAAAAAGAAAATATATATATATATATATATATATATATATATATATATATATATATATATATATGATTTACCATCCCAGAAATATTTCAAATGGAAACTAAAAAGCATGAGAAAGCTGAAAAAAGTTTACCAAAAGTTGTTGCAGTCCTTCATTCGATTTTCTCCTTCATACGTAAATATTGTATGTAAGATATGAAAATCCATCAAAAATATAGATACAAATTTTGTAACTGACAGTCTTCATTTTCAGTTCTCTGGAATAAGATTCTAAATGGAGTTAATTAACAGAGGTTCAGGAGGAGCATGTTAATTTTAATCTGACAAATCACAGCCCAGGAGCAGGAGTATATAAGCCGCTGCTTACTTGCTTCCTGCGACAACTCTCCTGACATGAGAGTCTTTCCGGAATTAGGCCCCGCCCATTTCCCACGAACAGACCCAGGCAGACGGATCATCAGATGCAACTTCCCTGCAAAGCATTCAGCTCCACCAGAACAGCTCTTCCATCCAAACAGTCTCATTATTCAACAGAAGCTGCCAGAGCAGCTCTTTGTTTTTTAGCAGTATTGACGGCAACCACGTTAAGTGTTATATATATATATATTTATATATATTTTACCCCGTCTGTCTTTCTATGCTCCATTCGACGAAGCAGTTTATAGAGCGAAGTTGCTGCCGCAAACTGGCTGCTCCTGCACTTTAAAAATGTGAAACAGCTCTCTATGACTGCTCATATGTTCTCTCATCTAAACGTTCCACCCGGAAAGCAGTGCCAGCTGCCTCCGCAAAGTATTGCCATTCCAGCTTCATGCCATTAGAATTAAATTTTATTTGAAAGCGAAAGAAACAAAGATTAACTATTCAATCCAACCACCATTTAAACCCTCAGCATTTTTAATCAGGTTCTGCCACACAGGTGATGCCTGTCAGCCTCATTACCATGTCACAGCTTGTTTAGAGGGCGTGCTTTATTCAGCGATTGTTCCTCATGAATATCACGATTGTTTCTCCCTCCAAAGTGCCCTTCGGAGCGTGATTTATTTCATTCTGAACACAGGGGCATCATGCAACACAGAACTCCCTTCAATCGACCGATAATCTAATGACAAATTCTTTTCAAACCAATGCAGACATTTTAGCACGAGCTCGCTGCTGCGCGGCACTCGCTCTGACCATTCCACAGCACACTGCAGTTATACACGGCCTCTGTCCGAACAGACATGAGCTGAATTCAACTCCGCAAGAAGCGGATCATATGCCGCATCCCAACTCATTCATAATCATCGAATGACCACAAATGTAACCTTCAGTAATGATTGCAAGTCCATTTCTCCTGCATATCTGCATGCAGTACAGAGCCAAAGCTCTTTTTTTCTCAGATCATTTTATGCTGTTTTTTCACATTGTTTATTAAGATGTACTGTATTTCCCAGCACATATCTCCTGCATTTCTGTATGCAGTGCAGAGCTGCAACTCAATGCATTCCTAGATAATTCACACCTATTGCTATGCGATGATTTTCCTATGCAAGAAGTATACTGTACTACAGGTGACAGTTGTACTCCTAGAGCGAATGGCCTAAAGTGAATCCTTCAGTGATGATTGCAAGTCCATGCATATCTGTATGCAGTACAGAGCCTAAGCTCTTATTTCTCAGATAACTTTATGCAATTTTTTCACATTATTTATGAAGATGTACTGTATTCCCTAGCGCATTTTTTCTAAAGTTTCACCTAAATATTATTATTTTGTCTTTTCTATAGCAACGCCTGAAATTGCTCCTTCCACAGGGTCTCACCAATATTACTTCCAGCAGGTCTCCGCGAGAGCCCATTTAAATTCCTGTCACTGGATTGTATGCAGGTTTACCTCTCACTTTCTCTATCTAGGTGTCTTTCCAAAACTTCACCATTACCTACTGAGGAGCCAAAGATGGCAACCATTTTAGTTAAGAAAGCACAACTGCGGTGCTTCTGCCTTCGGCTCAAAACATCTCTAAGCACCACAAATGTGCTGTCCACATGCCACAACTGCGGCATCTTTTGGGTCATGCAACAAACCCCCACGACACCACAAAGCAGTGCAAACATGCTGTACAGGTGCCGCAACTGCGGTGTCCTTCGACCATGTGACAAATTCCCTCCACACCGCAAAGCAGCGCAAATGTGCTGTACAGGTGCCACAACTGCGGTGTCTTTTGGACCATGCGACAAACTTCCACCATACCGCAAAGCAGCACAAATGTGTTTTTCCAGGTGCCATAACTGCAGAACCTTGCAGGACTTGCCACTAAATATCCCACAACACCGCAATTATGTTTCCTGTTTCCTCTTATGTTTCCTCTTATTAAAACTCGAGGGGCACAGCTCATAAATATATACCCATCACAAACCGCAATTTAGCAAGGTTCTTTACTCTGCGCCACCTGCCATTCAAATGCAGTGTGGGCCCTCCTGTTCGAACGCTATGCAGGCTTTCCCATCGAATTGCAGTGTGGGCTCTCCCGTTTGAATGCAGTGTGAGCCTCAGCGCATTGGTCGCATGCTCTCCCGTTCAAATTGCAGTGTGGGCCCTCCCGTTCGACCGCAATGCAGGCTCTCCCGTTCGAATCACAGTGTGGGCTCTCCCATTCGAATGCAGTGTGAGCTCTCCTGTTCGAGTACAGTGGTGGTGCAGTAATCTTAAGAGCCTTTTAGCTTAACCGTGGCATTGGCATTTCCTTTGATCATGGTCGAAATGAGCCCGACACACAATAAGGTGTGCCTAAATGTGATAAACTATGTGTGCCCTATTTGATACTGCAGCCACAGTGCCCCACCAGATAATGTGCTGCAGCGCCCGTCCACGCTCAATACTGCCGCAGCATTTCCCACATACTCTTGATTATGCCACAGCATCACCCCTTTGACATTTTGATAATGCCGTAGCAGTGCCCATGACAAACGTAATAAAGTTGTATTCTTAACTAACCTTTCGCTCCCCTCAAAGCTGCATATAAACATAATTGACACGTTTTCCATAACTAACCTTCTGCTTCCCTTACAGACGTATATAAAGGTACATATTCCTAACTAATATTTGCTCCCCCTACAGGTAAGTACAAACTAACCTTTGTTTCCCTTACAGGTGTTGATGATTCTAATGAAGTCTTTTGTGCCCTACTTAATACCGCAGCAACAGTGCCCCACCATGACAAATGTAATAAAGTTGTATTCTTAACAAAAATTTTTGCTTTCCTCAAAGCTGCATATGAACGTAATTGACACGTTTTCCATAACTAACCTTTTGCTTCCCTTACAGACACATATAAAGGTAATACATTTACGTATTCCTAACTAACCATTTGCTCCACTACAGGTAAGTACAAACTAATCTTTGCTTCCATTACAGGTGTTAATAAATCTAATGTAGTCTTCTGTGCCCTACTCGATACCACAGCAACAGTGCCCCACCCATACCAATTGTGTGTACACAGTTGTTAATATTTTCTCCACAGGCTCTTTCAAAGTTCCATACTGTCATAGAAGTGCATCTACAGCAATGGAAACACAGCAGCGCTCCCACAGGAGCTCCTCCACTATGCCCCCAAATACTCAATCCACTGTCAAAGCAGTGGTTTAAACTCCACTCCCACAGGAGGCCCACTTTACTCTACTGCCGCAGCAGCATTTTACCATGCTTCTGCCGAAGCCTTTTCGTCTTCACTTCTCAGCAGATGCAGCTAGCATTACAGGAGATAGCGGTCACCACCTCCTTCTCAAAGCACCATATTTCCCTGTCTTGGGTAGTCTATTGAGTGAGGCTACCCCTGCAAACAAGCCCTGTTCCTCTCGTTCTCATTTTCCACATTCGATTGCTTGCTGGGCTTACCCGTTCGAATGCCGTGAGTGCTCTCTCTTTATAGAGCAGTCTCCCATTCGAATCGCAGTGTGAGCCCTCCCTTTCAAACACAGTGCGAGCCTTCTCCCCATTCGACTGCTTGCTGGGCTTACCGTTCGAATGCTGTGAGCGCTCTCTCTATAGAGCAGTCTCCCGTTCAAATCACAGTGTGAGCCCTCCCTTTTGAACGTAGCATGAGCCAACTCTCATTTTCACCTTCCCTGTTCACATACCATGAGCCCACCCGCTTCTACGATGAGTGGTGGTCTCTCGTTCGAATCCCAGCTTAGCCCTCTTGACCAGCAATCGTACAAGTATGCACCTTCAAACAAATGCTTAAAGCACTCCCTCTGTACAGATTTTGGGAAGAAGAACAATTCAGAAGCATCCGCCAAGCCAATTTACCAAAAAGAATTGTTGCTGGCTTCCTGTCCTAAATACTTCCTGCCATAGTCTTGGTACTGTTCTTTCATCTTAACGACTTTTTTGGGGGTAATCAGGACTCGAGTCGAGTCTCGAGCTCCGAGCCCTCCAGTATACGGACAGCAAGCCAAATACATTTTTCTGCTTCAACACAAGATTATATTAACATACGAACTACTGAATTGGTCTGTAGTGATATTCTGTGGTATTATGTACACTGCTTGGCCAAAAAAAAAGTTGCACACTCTAATATTTAGTTGAACTGCCTTTAGCTTTGATTACGGAGCACATTTGACATGGCATTGTTTCGACAACCTTGCAATGTCATAACACTTACTTATGTCCACATTTGCATAAATTTTTGGCAAAGATCTTGTATCGATGACGGGAGAGTCGAACCACTCCGTAAATTCTTCTCTAGCACATCCCAAAGACTTTCAATGGGGTTAAGGTCAGGACTCTGTGGTGGCCAATTCATGAGTGAAAATGATTCCTCATGCTCCCAGTACCACTCTTTCACAATTTGAGCCAGATGAATCTTGGCATTTTCATCTTAGAATATGCTCGTGCTGTCAGGGAAGAAAAAATCCATTGATGGGATAACCTGGCCATTCAGTACATTCAGGTAGCCAGCTGACTTCAATTTATTACTGCATAACGTTGCTGAGCCTAGACCTGGCCAATTGAAGCAACCCCAGATCACTGCCATAAATCCAGGCATTCTTGGCCAGGCAGTGTATATATGTATAATGACCACTAAACTGTATATTTGACCGTTGCCCCTGGGAACCATTCTCCTACACTTATACAAATATACACTTATACACTTATATACACCGTTCAGCCACAACATTAAAACAACCTGACTAATATGGTATAGGTCCCCCTCGTGCCGCCGAAACAGTGCCAACATGCATCTCAGAATGCGATGCCACTCTTCTCACCACAATTGTACAGAGCGGTTATCTGAGTTATCATAGACTTTGTCATTCTCTGTTGACCTCTCTCATCAACAAGGCATTTCCGTCCACAGAACTGCAGAGTAAATTCTTGAGACTGTTGTGTGTGAAAATCCCAGGAGATCAGCAGTTACAGAAATACTCAAACCAGCCCGTCTGGCACCAACAATCATCCATTATCTTATCAGCCAATAGTGTGGAGGCAGTGCTGTGCATAAAATCCGAATGGTGCCAAAAACAAAAAACATCCAGTGAGCGGCAGTTCTGTGGAGGGAAATGCCTTGATGATGAGAGAGGTCAACAGAGAATGGCCAGACTAGTTCGAACTGACAAAGTCTATGGTAACTCAGATAACCGCTCTTTACAATTGTGGTGAGAAGAATAACATCTCAGAATACTATTCTGAGATGCAGGTTAGCGCTGTTTTGGCAGCACGAAGGGGACCTACACAATATTAGGCAGGTGGTTTTAATGTTGTGGCTGATCAGTGTATATATACTGTATATATTTTGTGGTGAAACGACCCGACCCTCCCTCTCGTTATCGTCTCCCTGCCTATGAGGGCCGTCCTTAAGCCAGGCTCACAATGGGATTGGGCAGGAGAGAGGAGCCTCATTTGGGTAGCGGATGATAAACCGCTGCCACTAAAACATAGAGCACCCCTCTCCCAGGGGAGCTGGCTTCTGTCTCTTCATGTGCACACACTGGCATCCTCGCAGGTTCAAGAGCAGATCGGGGAGTGTACCGGCCGTGTTAGATGCAACGCCGGACCCGCTCCCGCGGAACCCCGGCGCGAGTTAGATGTGTCACCAGAGATGACAGCACGCTTCACACCCGATGGGCTAGGATGCCAAGCCACCTTCCCCTCAAATGCTATGGACCTTTTGAAAGACAGGCCACCACAGAAGCCGTTGCTTCACCCCGGAACCTTAGGAGGGGAGCGCTTGTGGCCGTCGGACCCTGCTTTTTTTTTTTTTTAAATAGACGCCACTCAGAGGCCTGATACCACAACCACTGTGTCTTTCTCTTTATATATATATATATATATATATATATATATATATATATATATATATATGTGTGTGTGTGTGTGTGTGTGTGTGTGTGTGTGTGTGTGTGTGTGTGTGTGTGTGTGACTAAAATACTGTATACTGTACACAGTGAACCAAACACTGTATGGATTTTAGAGTGACTAATACTTTACAGACCATAAACTAAGTCATGTTGGATAAAGCCCATTGGCCAGTGTACAGTAAGCTGCTGTATTGCCAAATGTTGACAGCTGTCAAGACAGCACTGTGTAAATTAAGAGGGTTGCTGATTACGGGGCTTTAAAAGCTCCAATAAATCATGCCTGGATGTGATGGTTCATCTGGCCCCGTGCTACCACAGGAGGGGAAGGAAATGGATGTGTCTCCTCTGGAAGGCCTAAACCTGACATCTCCACAGGCTTAAGCTTTTTCAGAGTTGATAAATAATCACAGATGCACACAAGCTAGAAAATATTAAAAAAGGGTCCATTATAACTTTCTTCACCAGTCTCTAAATGGCTTTTTATGATGCTGTACTGGTTATGCCGCTGTCCTCCCATTCGAGTCCACAGTTCTTAATGCTGAGGTGAGAAGGCTGATTTGTATTTCAGAAATGTGTACAGACAGTGCAAAATGCTGCAAGTAACAAAAAAGTGATAGCCTGTTTTTTTTTTTTTTTTTTTTTTTTTTTTTTTTTTTTACAGATTGGTAGGAATACCGATTTGCAATGCTAGTATGTGTTTGGGAAACAGTTTTGGAAGTTCTGCTTTCTTCATGGTTGGTTGGGTTATTCCTATTATGCAGTAGCTTTTGAGCTCTACACCATTTAAAAATTAATATGCAAGTACTGTAATTTAAGGACAAGGGTATACCAAATAAAAGGGTATACCAGACCTTTAGAAATGCTCTGGTCAAGCTCAGACACTTTATTCTAACTTGATTGTTTACACTGATAATAAAATTAACAGACTCCTACTGTAACAGGGTGGAAATAAAGATTAAGCCAAATAGCTAAATAGTCATTGCTCAGTGAGGGACTGAGAGTTATCTTATATGAGGGTGTCAACTTGAAGGTAGTTTTGATATTATTTTAAATGTTTTGATAATATACAGGTTTCTGTAATTGTATCTAACATCTAATAATCTAATGTTTTAGAGTGAGACAAACCAACTAATATCTAAAAATATCAGAAAATTTAGAAAAACCCATTGCTAATATTTAATGATGTCTGTGCTGTTTTGTTCCAACCACAAATTGTGTAATTTCTTTGAGGATGGTGGTAGGAACTGGCTTTTGTTAAAGGGATAGTTCACCCAGAAAAGAAAATTCTCTCATGATTTACTCACCTTCATGCCATTCCAGATGTGTATGACTTTCTTTCTTCTGCAGAACACAAATTAAGATATTTAGAAGAATATTTCAGCTCTGTATGTCCTCACAATGCAAGTAAATGGGTGGCAAACATTTTGAAACTCCAAAATCCAAATAAAGGGATAAAAAATCCACATCCATATGACTCCAGTGGTTAAATCCTTATGTTCAGACACAATATGATAATTGTGGGTGAGAAACACATCAATATGCAATATGCACGTAGAATGTGAATCACCAAAAACAGAAGAAGGAGAATGTAAAATTTAAAGTGGAGATTGATTGAGCAGGGAGGAGAATTTATAGTTAAAAAAAAAAAAAGTACTAAAATATTGATCTGTTTCTCACCCACACCTATCAAATCGCTTCAGAAGATATGCATTTAACCACCAGAGTTGTCTGGAGTACTTTTATTTTGCCTTTATGTAGATTTTAGAGCTTCAATATTTTGCCACCCATTCGACCTAAAGAGCTGAGAAATACTTCTAAAAATCTTCAATTGTGTTCAGCAGAAGAAAGAAAGTCATACACATCTGGGATGGCATGAGGGTGAGTAAATGATGAGAGAATATTCATTTCTGGGAAAACAATTCCCTTTAACAGGATAGGAAGTCAAACTGAGGACATATAAAAAACCTGTAAAAATAATTACCAATTAAAAAAATGTCTTTCTTTTTCTTTTTTCTTTTCTTTTTTTCTATCTTTTTTTTAATTTTTTTTTATTTTTTTATTTTTTTTGCTTAGTTTAAAACCTTTTCAGTAGACAAAGGAAACAATTAGGAAATACTTGGAATTTTTCTTAATAAATTGCCAATTTTCATATTTAAAACTTCAAATTTTCAAACATCAAAATTGCAGTTTGAAGCAAAGAAATAAAATTATTTTAAATTCTAATATAATTTCTATCTTTAAAAATTGTGAGTTCAATATGTTATCCAATATATTAAGAAACACGTGATAGGGACATGAAAATGTACAGGAATTACCCAGTTAGAGACAATTCTAAATGATATAGCACTCCTCCAAAACTATTTAAGTCAGCATGAGCTTTCTTTTCCGAAGATATCTTAAACTCACGGAGGCCAAATAATTGTCAATTAGCATCACGTTACAATCCTCCAGTACTCTGTGGAGTGAAAACGAGGCTCATACAGAAAGGTGTGTGGTTTTTAAAGGTTGCGCTTTGTAGTTTGGTGGATTCTGGAGGGTTCATAGGTTTAGTGGAATGGGCCTCATCACAGTCTGCCAGCTGGACCAGGAAAAAAATGACTCAATTTAATATCCATCTCAGCTGCATGATAACAGGCTCTCTGCTGTCACGGGCGCACCGTCCCCCCACTCATTAACCCCTTGCAGTCTTTGTCTTCTGAGAGAGTTTGAGTTTTTTTATATTCCTAGCAGTCTCCAACCCCCTTCCATTGCACCTATTTCCATTCATCTGCTGGCAGCCGAACAGAATGTTGCCTTTACTGTGGGAGAGAACCAAGTGGGGGAAAGTGCTTGGCACATCACGTTTTTGTTGTTCTACTCTGGAACAAATAAGCTAATGTGCTTATGGTGTTACAGTAACAAAAACGTCCTGGTTACTTTCGTAACCTCCGTTCCCTGATGGAGGGAATGAGACGTGTCGATGTAGTAACACTAGGGGTCACTCTTGGGAGCCCCAAACACCTCTGATCTTTGAAAAAAGGCTAATGGGAATTGGTGAGTGGAATTTGCATGCCACTGCCCCGGATATATGGGTATAAAAGGAGCTGGTATGCAACCACTCATTCAGGTTTTGTGCTGAGGAGCCGAGACAAAGTCCCGGTCATTTCAGCGGGTTGTTCAGTATTGTGGCAGGAGGGACACAATGTCTCATTCCCTCCATCAGGGAACGAAGGTTACAAAAGTAACCAGGACATTCCCTATCTGTCACTCACTCGACATTGTGTCGATGCAGTGACACTAAGGGTCCCTATAAGAAACGTGTTACGTGGACTGGCGGTGCGAGACGGGCAGACCGCAGTGTGCCTCGTAGCCAGCGCACCATGCTGTCACATAACCTCCCCCAACGCTCTTATGAGAATCGAACGGTCCTTCGGGAACAAGTTGACTGCCCAAAAAATAGGGACAGGCTAGCCCAGTCGTGGCCTCTTTTCCTCTCTTTTCTACCCAAAAAGAGTGGAATTTGTTTACCAACTGGGGCCATAAGTATCTATGTCGGGGGGGTGTCACTCCCAAGGGGAAGACACAGCAGAGACCACACCCCGCCCAGAGAGGGGGGGGGGATTTTGAGTGGAAATACATCACATGGTCTTACCGAGTCTTGTCGGAAGTATGTCATGTGGAGAAGTCCCATTGTAGGTCCTACCCGAGAGGGGAGGAACTCTACAAACACTGTGACCGGGGGCAGAGGAACCACTGCCCAAGGAAGACGCAGTTTACCAACAGGGAAATTATTGAGTGGCAGATATACATCACATGGGGCCACCTATGGGGAACCAGCATATGTGAAGCACCTACCCCAATGCAGGGCTTAGTTAGCACATGTACTGGGCTGGCAGCGAGTTTCTCTGCAAACTCGTCTGCCACAGGGCTAAGGAGGAAATTCATCCAGGGATCACCACTTTGTGAACACTACTGGGAGTCAACAGCGCACGTCTTCAGCTCAACAGAGGGAAAGGCGCTATGCGCAAGTGGTACACCCAGCCAGCTGTCTCAGAACTTACCTCTTCGTACTTGAGAAAACACAGGACGAAACCGGCTCAACACGGAGATTGTAGAATCTCGCAAAGGTGTTGGGTGTTGCCCAGCCCGCTGCTCTGCAGATGTCTGCTAGAGAGGTGCCATTGGTCAGGGCCCA
This sequence comes from Myxocyprinus asiaticus, assembly GCF_019703515.2. Classification (NCBI taxonomy): domain Eukaryota; kingdom Metazoa; phylum Chordata; class Actinopteri; order Cypriniformes; family Catostomidae; genus Myxocyprinus; species Myxocyprinus asiaticus. The sequence continues at coordinate 26,696,065 of NC_059370.1, read as the reverse complement.
GGAGGCCCCCACACTCCTGGTAGAATGGGCACGAGGCTGTCGTGAGGAGCGTGAGGTCCGAGAACCATGTCTGGGTGGGCCAGAAGGGTGCTACCAGGACGACCTGCTCCTCATCCTCCCTGTCTGTGCAAGTAGGCTCACTGGGGGAAACGCATATTTGCGTAGTCCTGGGGGCCAGGTGTGTGCCAGCGCATCTATACAGAGGGGTGCCTCGGTCAGGGCATACCAAAATGGGCAGTAGAAGGATTCCCAGGAAGCAAACAGGTGTATCTGTGCTCGACCGAATCAACTCCAAATCAGTTGGACCACCTGGGTGTGGAGACTCCACTCTCCCCTGAGCGTAACCTGTCATGACAGCGCATCTGCATCGGTGTTGCGGTCACCCGGGATGTGAGTGGCTCGCAGCGACTTGAGGTGCTGCTGACTCCAGAGGAGGAGACAGTGGGCGAGTTGTGACATGCAACGGGAGCGTAAGCCGCCATGGCAGTTGATGTATGCCACCATTGCCATGTTGTCTGTCTGAACCAACACATGCTTGCCCTGGATCAAAGGCTGAATCCTCTGCAGGGCGAGCAGTACTGCCAACAACTTGAGCCAGTTGATGTGCCGACGTAGCCACGAGCCAGTCCAGGAGCCGGTGGCTGCATGCCTGTTGCATACGGTGCCCCAGCCCATCTCGGAGGCGTCTGTCGTAACCACGACGCACCTGGAGACCTGCTCTAGGGGAACCCCTGCCCATAGAAATGCTAGGTCATTCCAAGGGCTGAAGAGAGGGCGACAGATTGGCGTGACGACCATGCGATGTGTCCCGCAGTGCCATGCCTATCTCGGGATTCGAGTCTGAAGCCAGTGCTGAAGCGGTCTCATATGCATCAACCCGAGCAGTGTGGCCACCGCTGAGGATGCCATAAGCCCCAGGAGCCTCTGCAGGAGCTTCAGTGGAACCGCTGTCTTCCACCTGAATGCCTTCAGACAGTTCAGCACCGACTGTGCGCACTCGTTCATGAGCCACGCCGTCATCGAGACTGAGTCCAACTCCAAGCCAAGAAAAGAGATGCTCTGAACCAGGGAGAGCTTGGTTCAAAGCCCCAGCCGGCTGAGGTGCCTGAGCATCAGGTCCCTGTGTGCACACAGTAACTTTTGAGAGTGAGCTAGGATCAACCAGTCGTCGAGGTAGTTGAGTATGCGAACACCCACTTCCCTTAGCGGGGCAAGGGCTGCCTCTGTGACCTTCGTGAAGATGCGAGGGGACAAGGACAGGCCGAAGGGGAGCCGCTGAGGTGGCTTGCTTTCTTACAAAGGCAAGCCACGACCTCAACGTTGCCATGGTCATGTTCTCGCAATGAGGACAAGACCCATCCACGAACGATGTCTCCGCGTGGGCAGTGCCCAGACACATAAGACAACGATCGTGGCCATCAGAAGCTGAGAGATAATGACCGTAACCAGGAATAACACACAAACGGAAAGGCATCTTTAAAAAGATGTTCCATGTGTGCTGCTCTTTTAGTGAAGAAAATATACTCTTTTTGTTATTTGTTTGTTTCTGCCAAAGCACCCAGGGGCATTCTCTGCACTGCACCGGTACAGAGGGGGAGAAGCCGCTGAAATGCGCCGTAAGAAGCCAGCAGAGGAGGTGAATGAAAATCACGGAAAATTCAGCTCAATGAATAGAACCGCTCGGCTCCAAAGAGAAAATCTGAATGAGTGGTTGCATACCAGCTCCTTTCATACCCGTATGTCCGGGGGAGTGGCATGCAAATTCCACTCGCCAATTTCCATTGGCCTTTTTTGAAAGATCAGAGGTTTTGGGCTCCCAAGAGTGACCCCTAGTGTCACTACATCAACACAACGTCGAGTGAGTGACAGATAGGGAACAGCTTCTATCTCTTCTTCCTGCCTTGTTCAATAAAACCATTTTGTAGCCATACAGTAAAAGTTGATAATCTTTCTAAATTAAAAAAAAGCCCACACAGTTTTAAAGCATTTCACAGCTGCATTTATTTTATATAATCAGTCATGTGTTTTGGGGCAGGTCACAAGTGTAGCATGTTGACAAAGGCATATGTGTTACCAAAATTAATCTTAGTCCTCATCAGACAGGATGCAATCTATGTGCTACGGTGCAATCTAAAAATCAGAGTGCTAGTAATGTAGTGAATCATTTAGGGAAATATCAGTGAGGCCATCAATGACTTTCTCCTCTAAAGTATTTGTCTTTAGAGGCCCTAAGACAGCACCCCCTTTAATCACAGGCTGTTTTCTGTCTGCTCTTTTTGTATTCACAGTTCCTATTTGAACAAATGATTAAAAAAGATTACAGTTTGCTTATATAATCATCAGAAACTTCAGATGACATATCAGACTATAAAAGAATAAACAAAACCTCTATCTCTCATGCTATTTAGTACTCATATGAGACAGTTTCAACAATGACTCATTTATTTGCAGCTCTGTGACTTTCTGAAAACAAAACAAAATGCGGAAAGCAGTGAGGCGATTAGTTATTAATCAAACACCTATTTTAACTCTTTTGAAAATGTAGGCATTTGATTGAAACTGGGTGGTTGAAGCTTTCGAGAAATATGCACACTGACATTTCCTTTTTCTGGTAAAAGGTGAAACTATGCTAGCCTTTAAACATGAAAACAGCTTGTGGTTTTGGGTCTGGATATGTCTATCCTAAAATTACCATTACTATAACTAAAAGCCTTCCACCTTTGGACTGAGCTGACAGGTGTGGGGAGCTAGAGCAAATATGATGGCTAATGTAATTTCATGCTCTGCGGCAAGCTCCATCAAATTCATACATGAATCCATTTAAGAGAGTGGCAGACAGACACAGAGCAGACAGACTGTAAACCATTGCCACATCTTATTACTGCCCTGCAATGCTTTTGGAACACCATTAATACTTTGACCTTTCTGTTGTCCGATTTATGTTCTGTTAATGATTAAAAGCATTGATCATGTTTAGTATTCTATATTATACAACAATTATTTCCAGTCCTCTGATCTGATTGGACAAGCAGCATTCCAAGATAAAGGCTAATATTTAGTACAACAGCACTGGAAAGCTTTACTGTTTGTCTCACTCCAACTGTCTGTGTTTGTGCCATTGCAGACAGATTGTCAGTCTGTGCGTTGCTTTGCGCCACAAAGCAACTGATCCTAGTTTGGCTTCTTTTGCAACTATTTTTCATTAGCGGAGCAAAAATAGACAAGACAACTAGCCATATTGCCTAAAATGAAAGTTACTCAATATTAACTTGTTGTTCATAGAGCTGTTGGATTAAAACAATATTAGACTTGCAACTGAATTACCTAGAGCCAAATCACAGCTGTACCCATATTCAGTACAACAGCACTCTTGCTCAAGTGATATCACTCAATGAATTACTAATCATTGACTGTTTATGCATTGGACATAACAGACTATTTTTAATGGAATCGTTGTGACTGTCGGCTCAACGAGAAAATGTTCTCTCTGTCTTTATTTTTTCACAGTTCTGGCTTTAAAAATGATGAACGCACACATTCTCTTTTTCGACTCTCAATGTGGCTGTAAAATTGAATGGTTTATTTTAATGAGTTTTCCAAAGAGTAGCTTCAGTGGGATCATGAGTCTGCCGGAGCAGGCTTTATCATGAAATACCATGACAATAATACATTAAGACTCAGATTAACACACTCCACTCCAAACATGATGTTCTGTGAGTGAACAGCTCTTTCAATTCTAGCCGATGGTGACATGACAAGGGATAGGAGAGGAAATATTGTTCCCAAAACAAAATCCTTCATTTTGTGACTGCATGCAAAAAAGCCATGTGGGCTTAACCTACAAGAGCGCAGTGACACATGCTGATTAGAACATTCTGTGAAAATAATGACAGTAAGATGACTACAACAACCACAGAACAAAACAGGACACTCTTAGCAGGACTGATGAGAAGAACTTGTTTCTTGATGGATTCTCAGAAGCTCAGTAAGGAAGAGGAAAGGCTGTTGTCCACAAAGCTGAAGAGCATCAAAGAGATAAATGGACTGAGAGCACCACACCCATATGCACTTATTTGTATTTCAAAAACATGGGCAATAATAGGGAGGTGGTCTTCCCTTTGCAGCTATAACAGCTTCCACTATTCTGTAAAGGATTTTTATTGAAACATGTTGTTGGTGGAACTACATGCATGCTGTTGATATACTGAAGAATTGCATAGCATTGATAACGAATTATTCGTATTGATAACGAATAAAGCCACTTCAAGTGATGGACATGCAACAGGTGAACACAAGACACTCTTCGGGCAATTTGTTTGACAGAGGCCATATACTCTATTCCATGATACATGTCATCATTTAGCCATCTGCCAGTAACCTCATGTCACGCCAGTTACTCCATGACAACCTGGCTCACACATGGCAAACATTTTTCCTAAAGATGGTTGACTATTTATATCTGTGTGGAGGAGTGGGATGCGACAGAGTGATAAATGTTACATAATTCAAAGTGTAATTTTATGGTTCTTTGCCATGTGTAGCGCATACAAATCTATGCGTTTCTCATGTGGTTGAAAGCAAATGAAAAGTAATGATACTATAGGCAACATCCGTTATGTTTTTATCCATTTGCTTTCTTAAGCAAGGTTGTGCCATTGGATGTGTCTCACAGTTAGAAGTGTAGGCATATTTATAAAGGCTTACGTGTGAGCAGAATCTTTATATAGTGCATTCTGAATGAAACAGGGTGTTTGGGTGGGGCATATTAAAAGGCTTGTCTAATTTTTTTTAATGGCTTATAGACTTTTATAGCCATAAACCGTGATTTGCTATTTGCTTGTCAGTTGCAGGTGGTAAAGGTGGAGGGACATTGTCATTCTAGAGAGCCTTTGATTGGACAAAAACTTGGCAAAATGAGGCATCAATATTTTTGGTCCTTTTTCCCAGTAGAGAAAGACTGTTAATTTTCAAATGCGTAAATATGTTAAAAGTTAGTTAAGACGACTTTTAGCAGTACACTGGCATATAGATGGCATTTAAAGCTATTTGACACAGACTAAAAGCCACAAAACCCCAATGCCATGTTCACACCGCAGTTGAATGTGGCCCAGATTTAATTTTCTGCTTAAATCTGACTTTTTTTTTTTTTTTGTAAGGTTGTTCACACAACATTTTAAATGTAGCCCATATCAGACACTGGTCTGAACAGCCGATGCATAAGTATAACAAACCCACGCATGTTAATTATTCAATGTGTTTAATAAATTAAATTCTAAGCAGTTATTTTTCATTTTTAACCTGAATAGGACACTTAATGACTATCTAATAAAATATCAGCAAGTGATGGAAGATTTTAAATAAAGTAATTTGCAGTCATATGGTGGAATTTAATTATCACTGAAGCTCAAGAATGTAGGGGGACGCCCTTGGCGACGAGCAGGCGGGGTGTGGGATCTTGAGCCGCACCGGGGCAGGATGTGCCAGATAGCCTCCATCTGCTGCTTCACTGCCGAGAACTGCTGGGCAAAGTCCTCGACGGTGTCGCTGAACAGGCCAACCTGGGAAATGGGGGTGCCAAGGAACCGTGCCTTGTCTCCCATCTCGACCATGTTGAGCCAAAGGTGGCGATCCTGGACCACCAAGGTGGACATCGCTCTCCCGAGAGACCGTGCCTTGACCTTCGTCACCCAGAGAATGAGGTCAGTCGCCGAGCGCAGCTCCTACATCAATCCCGGCATGGAACTACCCTCGTGTAGTTCCTTTAGCGCCTTGGCTTGGTGGACTTGCAGGAGAGCCATGGCATGCAGGGCGGAGGCGGCTTGCCCAGCGGCACCGTAGTCATTGGCCGTCAGGGACGACATAAACCTACAGGCCTTGGACAGGAGCTTTGGGCGCCCGTGCCAGGTGGCGGTGCTCAGTGGGCATAGGTGCACCGCGAGCGCCTTATCCACCAGGGGGATGGCCAAATAGCCCTTGGCCGCTCCACCATCGAGGGTAGTGAGGGCTGGGGAGCTGAAAGATCGGGACCGGGCAGTAAACGTTGCCTCCCACGACCTTGTCAACTTCACGTGCACTTCCAGGAAGAAAGGAACTGGGGCAGGGTGTGGCTGTGAGCGGCACCGCGAGCACAGGAACCAATCATCGAGCCGCGAGGGTTCAGGGGAGAGCGGAGGGTTCCACTCTAGCCCGACGCTCGTGGCTGCCCGGGAAAGCATGTCTGTCATCTCTGCTTCAGCCTGTGACTGGGCGAACGCACCCGTGGGGGGTGCGCTCGAGAGCTCATCACCTTCACGGGCTCCGAATAAGCGGTCGAACTCGCCGTGAGATGAGCCGGCGGACTCATCCGGAAGCCCGATCGGGGCAAACGAGCGTGCCGGGCAATTGGAGGTCCGTGGGGGGATACTTGGCGGAGGTGGTCACATTGGGGTCCCCAAATCGCCCCCAGCGCTAGCCGCGCTTGCCTCATACCCGTGGGTAGAAGGACCGGGCGGGGAGCCGCTGGGGTGGCTTGCTTTCTTACAAAGGCAAGCTGTGACCGCATCGTTGCCATGGACATGTTCTTGCAATGAGTACATGACCCATCCACGAATGCTGTCTCCATGTGGGCAGCACCCAGACACGAAAGACAGCGATCGTGACCGTCAGAAGGCGAGAGATAACGACCGCAACCAGGAATAACACACAAACGGAAAGGCATCTTTAAAAAGACGCGTCTTTAAAAAGACATTCCGTGTGTGCTGCTCTTTTAGAGAAATATACTCTTTTTTTTAGAATATACTCTTTTATTTCTGCCGAAGTGCCCAGGGGCATTCTCTGCAGTGCACTAATGCAGAGGAGGGAGAAGCGACTGAAATGCGCCGTCAGATCCAGCAGAGGTGAATGAACAGCCTTGGGAATTCAGCTCAGTGAGCATCGACCGTTCGGCTCCGAAGAGAAAATCTGAATGAGTGGTTGCATACCAGCTCCTTTTATACCCGTATGTTCGGGGGGAGTGCTCCCAAGAGTGACCCTTAGTGTCACTACATCGACACAACGTCGAGTGAGTGACAGATAGGGAAATCACATTAACTCTGAACTGGCTGTTCAGACTAATGGAAAAATCACATCGGAAGGCACATCGGAAAAATCAGATTTGTATCCAGTTTATTTCTACATATGAAAGTGTCCCAGATTGGATTTGAAAATGTCAGATTCAAAGCACTTTTGGCTGTTCACACTGTCATCCAATTAACATATCTGTTTCAGATGTGATTGAAAAAATCTGATTTCGGCCATATTTAGCTGCGATGCCAACGTTGCCAAATTTTTATTCAAGTAAAGGAAAATCAAATTAGAATCATTAATCTTGAATATTCTAATAAATAAGTGTTAAAGATTTACTGTAGTAGTTGTAATAGAATATTCTCTTAGGCAACCCACAATTTGTTGTCAATTTTATTGCTGTGAAGCTAAACCGTTCAGGACTTTCTGTTCTGAACCATTTTTTGGTAGTATTTCATGGTAACATTGGTCCAGAAATAAGTGTGACTCAGTTAAAGAAATGTTCCACCAAACACACACAGTTTCATCTCTGTTCATACAAACCTTAACTATGTAAAGTGCTAGTTGAGTGTAGTATCAAAAAAGCACTATATAAATGTAACATTCATTCATTCATTCATTCATTCATTCATGTGCTGTGCCAGGTGGGTTCTTTGTATCTGTCTTTTTTTACCATAGAAAAGTGTTGCATCTAAAATTCTCTGATACATAGGCAATTAAAAGCCCTGTGATGACGTTCATTCCTATCCAGCCTCTCAGCCCTGCTCCATCTACTATACTAAAGTACACAGCTGTTTGTTTGCTATAATTCACCATCTAAATTGAGGCTCACTGCAGACGCAGATGTAAGTTCCACTTTGCTGCATATGTCTGACATGATTTATTAGTGTCACATTCCGAATCGCTCTGAGAGCTGCCCTCACCATGGCCGACACCCGCTCCTTGCCTTCTTTACTTCACAATCTGATTCGCTACTTTACTGCTATGAAAGAATAATGAGATGGAGTTGACAGTGCCCTGCGAGTGCACTATGCAGACACATTACATGCCTGAGTGTGTTAATACTCTGTTTTCTGGGAGTTGTGTGGTTCAGGATGCATATGTTGGTATGTGGGAGTGTGTATCTGTGTTTAATTTGAGATCAGTTAAATTTTTATCCTTATAATTTATCTGTCAGTGGGCAGTTGAAATATAGTGGTTGAATCTAAACAATATGATACATTTTGATGTGAACCATGTATAATACTGTGATGATTTTTAGCAAAATTAAGTAATACCACTAAAGCCACTAAAGAGTACTGTTGAATTAAATATGCAGTATTACTGTAAACAGCCGATGGAAATCGCAATCATGTTCATATTCAGTACAACACCAATTGTGAGTCTGAAATTTCTTTTTTTCAACAGTTCTATTAACAATATAGAGTAATTTAAATTTTAGACCCAATATGTCGTTATTTTGTCTATTTGCTAACAAAAATAGTTTCATATTATTTATGAGTTCCCAACAGCAAATAAAAAACTTTGATGTTTCCACTACTTTCTAAAATAGGAATAAATAAATAAAGAGCAGTGGATTACGGCAGTCAAAAGAGAGAAAAATTACAAATTTACTGTCACGCCATCAGCAGCTTTTGAAAATTATTGGCATATTTTTAATGTCAGGATAATATTACAAAAAGAATAAAGTTACAAATTTATACTCAGCCTGGTTACGCTCAACATAAAAAAAAAAAAAAAAAATAAAAATAAAAAGTATTATGTGCCTTTTTACACATTTGACTTGCCAAAAGCAAGTAAATTGGTGTCGATATCAGGCAAGGTTTTTAAGCTGAATATTAGACGGAGGTTTAAATGAGTAAAATATACCTCCCTAACCTAAAACTTTTACCTAAACCTAACCAATAGTGATCTAAAATCAAATGAGGGGTAGACACACATAAAAAAATAAAAAGCACATTTTCTAAAGGAACCACATCATCACGTGACGCTTCTGTGTCACTTTTGTATCACGTGTCAGCTTGCGTGCTTGGCTCGAACCACAGACTTCCAAGTCCAAAGCACGTGTAACCCAGGTTACTAGAACCATGCTGAAACCTGTGGAAAAAAAAGTGATGTTAGAATACAAATATACATATTTGTATGTTTTTATTTTTTATGTTTTTGAAATTAAATAGTGTTGTTTTGCAGAGGAAACTAATAATAAATGCAGCAAACTGAGAATAAAATCATAATTCGAGTAACTAAGTTTAACTCCGCCTTTTGTTCAAGTTGCATCATCACATTCTGCTCTTTCACTTGGGGACAGTATTAGCCGCCAGAGAAATCACATGAACCATCCCTAAGGTCAGAAACAGAGAAATAAATTAGAGCAAGAAGAAACCTAATAGATAGATTTGAAGTTAGAGAAGTTAATTGAGCAACAAGTGTTTATATTTGAGAGATATTTCGATTAAATCGCTGTATATTGCACTCCACATGAGAAGTATGCTGAAACTATGAGGTGAACGTGAACTGATGCAAACGAAAGTCCTGTAAAACAGAAATTCTTCTCTTTATAACAAATAATTTCTGATAATTATCAAATTTTATTGGTAAGTGAATCCGTATAATTACTATATTTAGTAGTTTACTGTTCAAATATTGGTTAATCATTTACTGAATAAGATGTTCTTAAGTGTGTATGATACACGGTTCGGGTACATGTATAAAAGACCATTTAGTTTTACAACGTGGAATATTTTCATGTGAATGTGTCATAATTGTAAGTAAAATGATAAATTAGTGCTGATGGCTAATTTAGGGAATTATGTGAGTTCGTTAATCTCATGTGCTAGTTTTGCTAACCATGTGTGTGCATGATGGTCGCACGTGCTGAGGCACGTTATAAGTTATCGTAGTATACATGCAAATGAAATAAATTATTTCATATGTGAAAGTTGATAATTCTGAAGAAAATGTGTTAAAGTAAAGGGTATGTATTCAGTATATTAATGTGTAAAAAGAGGATAATTTTCTATCCGTTCCGGAGTGGAACTTCAATAAATTGCCCTTGAAGGTCTCTGCGTTGTTCTGTCTTTTCTGATCGCTGAAGTAAAGCAATTATTGTTAATTCACACATTTGATTTCGTTATTCACTTTATCTGACTCCAATTTTATATTAATCTGACTCCAATTTTAAGTTGACCTCTAATTTATATTTAAGCTCTAATTAATTTCTGATCATTCTTTAAATTTAACATTTTTAGGTTATTGATTACTCTAAATCCTCTTCTATTCATTGTCATTTCGATTTTGGAGACTTATGCCGGCCATTATTAAATTACGTAAACCTCCCGAAAATGGATAGCCAGTTCAATTCTTAGTCAGCGGTTGTAGGATTAACTAATATCGTCTGGTTTGGCTTGTCTCATAACCAGACGATTTTGCCGCTTAGTCACGTACATACAACTTGCTAAGACGGGTGGTGAGCAGTGACTGAGAGTCTTTAAATGGCTTTCTCCTACCCGGTTGTCCTGAGTGGTTTCTCCTATTTTAAAGCTCCAGTATGGTCTACCCTGGTCTAATGAAATTCAAATCCTACCCAGCTGTCCTAGGTGGTTGTCCTACCTGGTTGTCCTGAGTTGTTTAAATTCAAACTGAGAGTCTTTAAATGGCTTCCTCCTATATTAAAGCTCCAGTAATGATTTCAGAGGAATTCAGAATAAATCAAATAATAACAATTTATTTGTCAGGTAGGATATAAAACATTGTTGCAGAAATTAAAATCAAAGCCAATTTCACATGATCAGAATAAACAAGCATTACTCAAAATAAAAGACAAGTCAAAGAAACATACCTGACAAAACTACATGCAGCGGTACAGCATGGGAGATCTGCTTACAGATCCCCAGAGCTTCATGCCAACTTTCCTTAAATACCTAGACAGAATAAACATTGTGTACCAAATGGTATTATCCTTTGAACAATGAGAATTTGGGGGTGAATGTCTTCCTGGGGTTTAACCTTGTTAACATACAGGAGATCATTTAAATTTTAGGTCAAGGAGGGGGATAGACCTCCAGAATTATTCAGTATTTGGCAAAGACCTTATAACTTTGTTACCATTAGTTTTATCAACATGGGAGAGAGACCATTATACCAGTCGCACAGAGACCTCTTAAATGATATCAAACACATACAGTTGCATTCTTTGTTTTCATGGTATTTGTTATATTTTTACATATAAATCTTGTGTCTTTGTTTTGGTCCAGAGCTGTTGAAGGGAAGAAGGGGGAGAGAGAAGAGGGGGCAGCAAGGTGATTTGCAATTTATCACACTGTGGTGATATTCAGGTGAAGATTTCAGCTTTGAAAAACAATGCAAAGGCGATTTGCAATTTATACACATGGTGATATTCAGGTGTAGATTTCAGCTTTTGTGAGAGAGTTCTATGATGTTGATTCTCGCAGAGTTCTTTGACTTTTACCGGAAATGGCACCTTTTGGTTGTAAACATCCTGGTGCCAGCCTTACAATGCTGGATGTAGAGAGTAAATACATATATGTATATTTTAAATGTTTTTAGTACACTAAAATACAGTTATTGAAATGTTGAGGGTTATTGTTGTTGAAATGAGAATTAATTGTGATTCTGGCCTTGTCTTTTGCAAGGTTTGTTTTTTTTTTTTTTGTGGTTTTGTTTGTTTTTCCTATCTTTTCCGATATTTTCCTGTGACATTGAATGATGATTCCCCTGGAGAAATTCTAGATTTAAATTGTTCCTGTTAACAAGCAAAGAGTGTTCAACGCTGTGTAGGAACTGGCGAGCCAATCTATCGTATATCTGAGCGTGGAACGGAAACATTTCACAATAGGAATATCTGAGTGGTAGGACTACACATTTCATTTGTTGAACATTGTCTCAATAATGAAGAACAAGAACTAATTTATATCCTATTCTGAATCAGTGTCAAAGTTTTTGCATAACTGTGTTGCTCTGCAACGGAATAGAGCTGAAACTTAGAGGAATATGAGTGAATAAATGAACTGAGTTGAAAAAATTACACTGATACTGAGTCAATTTCAAATTACATTGCACATTGAGAGTGAGCGCAAATCACAAGGACATTTAACTGAATGAACACTGAGTTGATGTAACATTGGGTATCTTACCTGTGAATTTCATTTTCATTGTCATTGTTGTGTTTCTGTTATTTTGTTGTTTTTTCCACAAAGGGTTTTGAAAAGCAATAATTCAGAGGTTATGTCTTGAATGACACTGAATTGTATTTGGTATTATATGTGAAATTGGTTACAATTGATGTAAGGAAAAAAGAAATAACCAAAGTAAATTATAAGTAATTTAATATAAAACAAATAACATTGAGCACTAAATTTTAAGAGGTATGCTCAAAGGAGTTTATTTGTGAATTGTTTATTCGAAACTGTTGGTGTCATTAGTTTTCTTTTCTTTTCTTTTCCTTTCTTCAACTGAAACAAGACAATACAAAATTCTAACTTGTTCAACTGCACATCTGTCTCGTGTGGTAATTTCCCCTTCTCTCAGTTGCAAACACTGTCTCTTGAGCGAACGTAGTCTTCTGATATCTGGTCCGAGACATTGAAAGTGTATCTGTGGCAGGACAGAGGGTGGGGCCAGGTCGTGATTCAACACATCCGGTCCCTAATTAGGCTGATGAAGCCCGATAGGGATAAGGGCGACCGGAGACAGCAGTGCGACAGAGAGAGAGAGTTACGGACAGCTGTCCAACACCTGTGTGTGTTTGTCCTTTTGGTTAAGTTCATTATTAAAATATTATTTATATTGTCAAGCTGGTTCTCGCCTCCTCCTTTCCCTTTTACCCTGTTACACTGGTGCCGAAACCCGGGAAGGAGGAGGGATGTGCCGTAGTAGAGTCCTCGCCACTACCATCCACCCCAACCGCGGCCATCCGCCGGGGGACGGAGGAGCCCGGCCGCCTGAGAGCGGAGGAATGGCCGCTGACCGCGAGGGGAGGAGGGGCTCCTAACCGACCGCCTGGAGCGGTCAGGGCCGCTGCCAAGGGCGGATGAGACCCCTACCAGCCGCTGAAATGCGGCGGGGTCTGAGACCTAATAATATAATGAGACCCGTAATCTAATGATTTACATGAACAGAAAATATTCATTTACAGTTATAAGCCAGCTGAGTTAGTCACAAGTTCACTTAAGGACAAGGGCCCTGAAAGCTATGTTTACCAATGGGCTGGAAAGCTTCTGCTGCTGTTAACATCATGGAGGTCTTTGTCAGAATGTTTGCTTTCCTTCATTAATAGCACCTAGCATTCTTTGAATAGTTAAGTGCCATTTCTTGACAGTTGTAAGACACAGTGGAAATAAATAACACTAAAGCACGGAATGAAACTAATGCACTCCTCAGATAGGCAGCCAATTTCACCCTGCTCATGGGAAAGTAGATAAAAAAAATTCAATCATTTGTCAAACATAATGATTTATGAATTGCTGAACAACACCTCCACCCATTGCTTTCCTTTGAATTCCAATTATTACCAAAGACTTTTTTAAGCAGCAACACCAGCAGAGAGGCAGAACTCTGGGACAAAATTATGAGTGAGAATCTGCAATGGCAATCAAACAAATCTCATATGCCATTTGACTCCTGGAGCTCAGAAGAGGTGCAGTTTTATTTTACTAATGTTAAGTATCCACAGAGACAATTTTTGGACTTCACAAAGATTCCACCATGTGTTTGTAACCCTCTCAGTACAATCTGCTTCAAACACTGACTAAATCATAAAAATAAAAATAAATTATTTTCATTGCAACTTGTTTGATGATAACTTCAGTCAAAGAGGACAGAGTGATCCATTTCTGCAATTTCTGCCCCAATAGCATCACCAAACAGAGTGGGCCATTTTCACATTTTTATGGGTTTGGAACGCTGTAGTAAACGAATGTATAGTGGTTAAACTTCAATAGTGGTGAATTTGATAACACAGCAAATATTATTTTTGCATTTCCAATAAAAAATAAAAATAAAATAATGGCAGGGTAATATTACAAAAAGAATAATGTTATAATTTTACACACACACAAAATGAAAATATAAAATGTTCTCTACATTTACGCTGCTGAAAAAGGTAGAAATGCACCATCACAGTCTGTGAAAAGGGTCCAGTGCAAAAATAATGATGCTCGTCAGGATGCTCAAACCACAGGGTCAGGAATTGGCTTATATTGGGCATGTGCACGGATAGTCCTTATTCAGTTATCAGTTTGACGTGCCTGTATTTGAATACCAAAATTGCTATTCAGTTATTCTACATGTGCAAAAGAGGTCTACAACCAGACCAGAGTCTGACGGGATTCACAGTAGCCAGAACTTTGACAAAAATGGCAAAGAGCATAGTGCATGAAAGTTAAGCAAAGCGTTAGTTCACGCATGGTCCATGAGTTTGCCATCTGAGGCTTAGACTAGGAATTGGCTGGTTAGCAGGCCAACATTAGACCTGGATGGGTAGTTGCTGGAACTACACCCTAAGATGGCAAAAAGCATGTTTTTCCATTGACAGCCATTCAAAATTAGCATTGTTTTCTGACAAAATCTGTTTAATTTCCATGAACTTTTCAATCTCAATATTTAATTACATTATGGTACATGCTTTTTCAGTGACAGATTGTTTTTAAAGGGCTCTAAAAGGGATGAGTGATCAGTCACATGACAGCTGATCCCAGAACTGAGTACCCATGAGCAAAGATGTCAGCTTCCATTTTGCATAATTCCAGGGAACCCTGAAATAGATGAGCCAATGCCATTAAAATGAATGGGAAAGCTAATGGATAGCTTTCTTCTGGTACTTTCAGCCTGGTCTCATGAAATTTAAATGATCATTGCAACGTTTTTGCAAAACAAAAATTACGTGCTTCATTACAGGTTTGGCTGCAGTTTCCAAGTGAAATGTCCAGCGAAGGGTGCCAAAACTGAGCGAAATGAGGTTGCAATCAGACAAGGTTTTTTAGGTGAATTTTAGATGGAGGTATTAATAAGTTAAACATACTTCCATAACCTAAAACTTTACCCTAAACCTAACCAATAGTGTCTGAAAAGATAAATGACAGTTTAACAAAACAGACATCCTTACCCTTAACCAACACCTAACCCTAACCAATAGCATCTTAAAATGCAAATTTGAAAAAAAAACAACAACAAAAAAAAAACAAAAAAAAAAACAACAACAACAAAAAACAATTACTGAAGCAACCATGTCATTTCATGTCACTTCTATGCCACTTTAACTTCCATGTGTCTTTGGCTGGATTCAAACTGCAGTCGCAAAGTCCAAAGTCCAACACTCTATCAGGTGAGCTGCTAAGCAAGCTAATGATTTTGTAATACGTGTGTATATGTAGGTGGGTCTGTAAAACAAGTTTTAAAATACATTGTTTTTTGCATCATGCATTAAAGTAAAAGTGTTTTTATATAGCGGGGGGTAAGTAATAGAGTAATCAGACGAGGTTTTTAAGTTGAATATTAGATGAAGGTTTAAATGAGTAAAATGTACTTCCCTAACCTCAAACTTTAACCTAACCAATAGTGATCTAAAATCAAATGAGGGGTAGACATGCATAAAAAATCAAATAAAAAGCACATTTTCTGAAACAACCATGTCATCACGTGACGCTTCTATGTCACTTTCATCTCACGTGTCAGCTTGCATGCTTGGCTCAAACCACAGACTTCCAAGTCCAATGTCCAACACTATGATGTGAGCTACTGCTAAATCAGGAATTAACATTGGAATAAGTGTATTAATGTAGGTGAGTCTGTAATACAAGCATAAACTCTTTCGTTTTTTAAATGATGTGTTAAAGTAAAAGTGTTTCGATATCATAAAAACAGTGTATGAGTAATAGTGCGAAAAATAAGTGTTTATAAAGTCATAATCAGCCATTGTAGTTATGATTTGTGTGAAAGTGAATAAAATGCACAGTTGTTGTGGCACCTCCAGTGTTGATTTCACCAGGAAACTGTGACGATAGAATTGGGCATGTAAAAGTCAGTTTGCAAAAATGTAATTATAGTAACGTTCATTCTGTGAGACTAGGTTAAATTTATACTAATTACAAATTTGTAAATATAAACTTTTGCTAAATGTACACTGCTAAATAAGGTGGAAACATGCCATTACAACAGTATGTGAAAAG
Organism: Myxocyprinus asiaticus; assembly: GCF_019703515.2. NCBI lineage: Eukaryota > Metazoa > Chordata > Actinopteri > Cypriniformes > Catostomidae > Myxocyprinus > Myxocyprinus asiaticus. The sequence goes on along the minus strand of NC_059370.1, from coordinate 26,679,839 downwards.
GGTCCATATGCAGTTGATGTTTCCGGGCACCCTACAAAACTATATAACTGTACACAAAGAAAAGAAAAAAAAAGAAAAAAAAAAAAAAAGAAAAAAATCCAAATTCAGATTGCCCCTGGAATTGTCATGGAGTTGGGCTCTCTATTTCTTTTTTCTTCATGCTTTTTTCCTTTCCTGTTGTGGTAAGCCAACAGTTAAGTGGTTACCCCACTTAAGAACAGAAAGATCAATCTAATGATTTACATGAACAGAAAAGATAGTTTTTGCTCTTTATTTAGAGTTACAAGCCAGCTGAGTTAGTCACAAGTTCATTTAAGGACAATGGTCCTGAAAGCTATGTTTACTAATGGGCTGGAAAGCTTCTGCTGCTTTAAACATCATGGAGGTCTTTGTCACAATGTTTGCTTTCCTTCATTAATAGCACCTGGAATTCGTTGAATAGCTAAGTGGCATTTCTTGACAGTTGTAAGACACAGTGGAAATAAATAACACTAAAGCATGGAATGAAACTAATTCACTCATAGAACAGGCAGCCATTTTTCACCCTGCTCATGAGAGAGGAGATAAAAAATGCAATCATTTGTCAGTCATAATGATTTATGAAATGCTGAACAATACCTCCACCCCTTGCTTTCCTTTGAATTCCCCAAATCAATATTTTATTACCAAAGACTTTTTAAACCAGCAGCACCAGCAGAGAGGCAGAGCTCTGGGACAAACTTATGAGTGAGAATCTGCAACGGCAATCAAACAAATCTCATATGCTGTTTGAGTCCTGAAGCTCAGAAGAGGTGCAGTTTTATCTTACTAATGTTAAGAATCTATGGAGACAACTTTTGGACTTCACAAACCATCCACCATGTGTTTGTAATCCTCTCAGTACGATCTGCTTCAAACATTGACTAAATCATAAAACATTTTTCTTTACATTGCAACATGTTTGATGATAACTTCAGTCAAAGAGTATAGAGTGATCCATTTCTGCAATTTCTGCCCCACTAGCATCACTCAAGAGAGTGGGCCCTTTTCACATTTTTATGGGTTTGGAATGCTGTAGTAAACTACTGTATACTGGTTAAACTTCAATAGTGGTAAATTTGATAGCATAGCAAATATTATTTTGCATTCCCAATGAAAATAAATAAATAAATAATGCCAGGGTAATATTACACAACGAAAAATGTTATTAAAAAAAAAATGTTCTCTATATTTACGCTGCTGAAAAAGGCAGAAATGCACCATCACAGTCTGTAAAAAGGGCCCAGTGCAAAAATAATGATGCTCGTCAGGATGCTCAAACCACAGGGTCAGGAATTGGCTCTTAAAAGCATGAAATGGATTTATATTAGGCATGTGCATGGATAGTCCTTATTAGGTTATCAGTTTGACATGCCTGTATTTGAATACCCGACGGGATTCACAGTAGCCAGACCTTTGACAAAAATGGCAAAGAGCATAGTGCCTGAGAGTTAAGCAAAGAGTTAGTGCACAGACTGTGGGCGGTCCATGGGTTTGCCATTCGAGGCTTAGACTAGGAATTGGCTGGTTAGCAGGCCCCCATTAGTCCTGGATGGTAGATGCTGGAACTACACCCTAAGATGGCAAAGAGCATGTTTTTCCATGGACAGCCATTCAAAATTAGCCTTGTTTTCTGACAAAATCAGTTTATTTTCCAAGAACATTTCAATCTCAATATGTAGTTACATTATGGTATATCTTTTTTCAGTGACAGATTGTTTTTAAAGGGCTCTAAAAGGGATGGGTGATCAGTCACATGACAGCCAATCCCAGAACTGAGTGCCCATGAGCAAAGATGTCAGCTTCCATTTTGCATAATTCCGGGGAACCCTGTGCTAGATGAGCCGATGCCATTAAAATGAATGGGAAAGCTAACGGATAGCTGACTTCTGGTATTTTCAGCCCTTACGTGAGCATTGCAACGTTTTTGCTAAACGTCCTGGTTACTTTCGTAACCTCCATTCCCTGATGGAGGGAACGAAGCGTTGTGTCGATGTAGTGACACTAGGGGTCACTCTTGGGAGCCCTAAACACCTCTGATCTTTGAAAATAGGCCAATGGGAATTGGCGAGTGGAATTTACATGCCACTCCCCCGGACATACAGGTATAAAAGGAGCTGGTATGCAGCCACTCATTCAGGTTTTGTGCTGAGGAGCCGAGACAAAGTCCCGGCCATTTCAGTGGGTAGTTCAGCGTTGTGGCAAGAGGGACACAATGTCTCGTTCCCTCCGTCAGGGAATGGAGGTTATGAAAGTAACCAGGACATTCCCTATCTGTCACTCACTCGACATTGTGTCGATGTAGTGACACTAGGGGTCCCTATACAAAACGCCACGACTATTGTTATGTGGACTAGCGGTGTAAGACGGGCAGACCTCTGTGTGCCTCATAGCCAGCGCACCAGGCCGTCATGTAACCTCCCCCAATGCTCTTATGAGTCAACTACCCAACAAAAAGGGACAGGCTAGCCCAGCCATGGCCTCTTTTCCTCTTTTTTCTCCACAAAAAGAGTGGAATTTGTTAACCGACTGGGGGCCATAAATGTCTACGTCGGGGGGGGGGGGTGTCACTCCCAAGGGGAAGACACCACAGAGACCACACCCCACCCAGAGAAGGGGGGGTGGTATTTAGAGTGGAAATACATCACATGGTCTTACCGAGTCTTGTCGGAAGTATGTCATGTGGAGAAGTCACCTGGTAGGTCCTACTTGAGGGGGAGGAGTTTCTACAAGCATGGTGACCGGGGGCAGAGGGGCCTCTGCCTAGGGAAGATGCAGTTTACTGATAGGGAAACGATTTAGTGGAAGATATATCACATGGGGTCTGCTATGGGGAACCAGCACATGTGGAGCACCTATCCCAGTACAGGGCTTAGTTAGCACATGTACTGGGCCAGCAGCGAGTTTCTCCTCAAACTCGTCTGCCACAGGGCTAAGGAGGAAAATCATCCAGGGATCTTGGAGCTTGTGAACACGACTGGGAGTCAAAGGTGCACGTCTTCACCTCATGGGAGGATGATTATAGTACCTTGCAAAGGTGTTGGGTGTCACCCAGCCTGCTGCTCTGCAGATGTCTGCCAAAGAGGCACCACTGGTCAGGGCCCAGGAGGCCGCTACACTCCTAGTAGAGTGGGCTCATAGCGCCACGGGGGGGCGGCATGTCCTGAGCGTGATATGCCATCACTATGGTGTCAATGACTCAGTGGGCGATCCTCTGTTTGGAGACAGCGCTTCCTTTCCGCTGTCTGCCAAAGCAGACAAAGAGCTGCTTGGAGCTTCTAAAGCACTGCGTGCGATCCAAATGGATGCGTAAAGCATGCACCGGCCACAGCAATACCAAAGCTGGGTCTGCCTCCTCCTGGAGCAGCGCTTGCAGGTTCACCACCTGATCCCTAAATGGGGTCGTGGGAACCTTGGGCACATTGCCCGGTTGGGGTCTCAGAATCATGTGAAAGTAGCCCGGACCAAACTCCAGGCACGTTTCGATGACAAAGAACGCCTGCAGGTCCCCTACCCTCTTGATGGAAGTGAGCGCAGTCAGGAGGACAGTCTTCAAAGAGAGTGCCTTAAGCTCAGCTGACTCCAGGGGCTCGAAGGGGGCTCTCCGTAGACCCCGAAGGACTACAGAGAGGTCCCATGAGGGGATGAGACGTGGTCTGGAGGGATTCAACCTCCTAATACCTTTCAGGAACCTGATGATCAGGTCATGCTTCCCTAAGGACTTACCGTCCACTGTGTCGTGGTGTGCCACTATAGCGGCTACATACACCTTCAAGGTGGAGGGGGACAGCCGCCCCTCCAGCCTCTCCTGCAGGAAGGAAAGCACCGATCCGACTGCGCATCTCTGGGGGTCTTCGCGTCGGGAAGAACACCACTTAGCGAACAGTCGCCACTTCAAAGCATACAGGCAACTCGTAGATGGAGCCCTAGCCTGAGTGATCGTGTCTACCACCGCGTGTGGTAGGCCACTTAGGTCTTCTGCGTCCCGTCCAAGGGGCAGACGTGGAGATTCCAGAGGTCTGGTCACAGGTGCCAGATGGTGCCCCATCCCTGATAAAGAAGGTCCTTCCTCAGGGGAATTCACCTTTGGCTGTCACGAGGAGCATGAGGTCTGAGAACCACATCTGGGTGGGCCAGTAGGGTGCAACTAGGACGACCTGCTCCTCATCCTCCCTGACCTTGCACAGGGTCTGTGCAAGTAGGCTCACTAAGGGAAATGCGTATTTGTGTAGTCCAGGGGGCCAGCTGTGTGCCAGCGTGTCTATACCGAGGGGTGCCTCGGTCAGGGCATACCAAAGCGGGCAGTGGGAGGATTCCTGGGAAGCAAACAGGTCTTCCTGTGCTCGAACGAATCGACTCCAGATCAGCTGGACTGCCTGGGGGTGGAGTCTCCACTCTCCCCTGAATTTAACCTGTCGTGACAGCGCGTCCGCTGCGGTGTTGAGGTCGCCTGGGATGTGGGTGGCTCGTAGCGACTTGAGGCACTACTGACTCCAGAGGAGGAGACGGCGGGCGAGTTGTGACATGCAACGGGAGTGTAGACCACCTTGACAGATGATGTACACTACCGTTGCCGTGTTGTCCGTGCGGACCAACACGTGCTTGCCCTGAATCAACGGCCGGAACCTCCACAGAGTGAGCAGTACTGCCAACAACTCGAGGCAGTTGATGTGCCAACGCAGCCATGGGTCAGTCCAGGAGTCGGCGGATGTGTGCCCATTGCATACGGTGCCCCAGCCCATCTTGAAGGCGTCTGTCGTAACCACGACGTGCCTGGAGACCTGCTCTAGGGGAACCCCTGCCCGTAGAAATGCTAGGTCGTTCCAAGGGCTGAAGAGGCAGCGACAGATCGGCGTGACGACCACATGATGTGTCGCGCAGCGCCATGCCCATCTTGGGACTCGAGTATGAAGCCAGTGCTGAAGTGGTCTCATATGCATCAACCCGAGTGGTATGGCAACCACAGAGGATGCCATATGCCCCAGGAGCCTCTGAAAACGTTTCAGTGGAACTGCTGTCTTATGTCTGAATGCCTTCAGACAGCTCAGCACCGACTGTGCGTGATCGTACGTGAGGCATGCTGTCATCAAAACTGAGTCCAACTCCAAGCCGAGAAAAGAGATGCTCTGAACCGGAGAGACCTTGCTCTTTTCCCAGTTGACCCGAAGCCTTAGACAGCTGAGGTGCCTGAGCACCAGGTCCCTGTGTGCACACAGTAACTCTTGAGAGTAAGCTAAGATCAGCCAGTCGTCGAGGTAATTGAGTATGCGGATGCCCACTTCCCTTAGTGGGGCAAGGTCTGCCTCTGCGACCTTCGTGAAGACGTGAGGGACAGGCCGAAGGGGAGGACCTTGTACTGGTATGCCTAGCCCTCGAAAGCAAACCACAGGAAGGGTCTTTGTCGAGGTAAAACCGAGACATGGAAGTACGCGTCCTTCAGGTCTAACGCCGCGAACCAATCTTGATGCCGGACTCTCGCTAAAATGCGTTTTTGCGTCATTATCTTGAACGGGAGTTTGTGCAAGGCCCGGTTCAGAACTCGCAGGTCCAAGATTGGCCACAACCCACCGCCTTTCTTCCGTACGATGAAGTAAGGGCTGTAAAACCCTTTCTTCATCTCGGCTGGAGGGACAGGCTCTATCACGCCCTTGCGCGGAAGGGTCGCGATCTCCACACACAAGGTAGCGACGCTCTCGCACTTTACCGAGGTGAAGCTGATGCCGCTGTACCTGGGTGGGTGCCTGGTGAACTGAATCACGTAGCCGAGTTGGACGGTCCAGGTCAGCCATCATGACGGGTTGGAAAGCGCAAGCCATACGTCCAAACTCCAGGCGAGGGGGACCAAGGGGATAATCACGTCGGACGTACTGGCGGGTGGGGCCTCACGGCGGGGCGGAGCCTGAGGCGCCACATCGTGGGGGCTCAAGCCCCGTGGCTGTGCTGAGTCCAGGGACATTGAAGCACTTACCTGGCTCCTGATACCCACCATAAGAGTGGTCGAGGAGGGGGAGGAGGAACATCGTCTCCGCAGTCCATTGGAGCCAACACGGTGTGGGCGTGTTTGTGCCACAGCTGGGCACGCAGGGGCAGGGGGTCCGCCGCTGGAGCACCAAACCTGCAAAAATTGGACGGTGGACGGTGGTCGTGACGACAGCCATGCACACCTGACGTGACTCAGAGAACAAGGAAACCACTCTTTTGTTGAAGTTTTGGATACCGCAGCCTCTTGGGTATGTGGCGAAAAATTAAACAAAAGATTCTCCTTCTGGCCCTCTACCAGGGGATGGAGTGGTCTGTCTACCAGCTCCATAGAAGTGGATCTCCTCATCCCTGGGTCGCTCGTCTCAGGGGCGCTTCGAAGCCTTCCTAGGGTTCTTGGCAGCCGGCCATGAGACGGGTGGCATCTGCTTCCTGCGGTGGGCTCCACGGTGGGCTGGGCTGCGGGGGCAGGCTGCAGTGGAGCCGGTGCTGTTGCTGTAGGAGGACGCCCTTGGCGACAAGCAGACGGGGTGTGGGGTCTTGAGCCACGCCGGGCCAGAATGTGTTGAATGGTCCTCTACGGTATGCCAAATAGGCCAACCTGGGAGATGGGGGCATCACGGAACCGTACCTTGTCGGCCTCTCTCATCTTGACCAGGTTGAGCCAAAGGTGGCGCTCCTGGAACACCAGGGTGGACATCGCCTGCCTAAGAGACTGCGCCGTGACCTTCATCGCCCGGAGAGTGAGGTCGGTTATAGAGCACAGTTCCTGCATCAATCCCGGGTCAGAACTACCATCGTGCAGCTCTTTACATTTACATTTATGCATTTGGCAGACGCTTTTATCCAAAGTGACTTACAGTGCCCTTATTACAGGGACAATCCCCCTGGAGCAACCTGGAGTTAAGTGCCTTGCTCAAGGACACAATGGTGGTGGCTGTGGGAATTCAATCAACAACCTTTTGCTTACCAGTTCAGTGCTTTAGTCCACTATGCCACCACCAGCTCTTTTAGCACCTTGGCTTGGTGAACTTGCAGGAGAGCCATGGTGTGCAGGGCGGCTGTGGCTTATCCAGCGGCACTGTAGGCCTTAGTTGTCAGGGACGACGTAAACCTACAGGCCCTGGATGTGAGCTTCAGGCGCCTGCACCAGGTGGCGGTGCTCTGCGGGCACAAGTGCACCGCAAGCGCCTTATCCACCTGGGGGATCACCGAATACCCCTTGGCCACCCCACCATTGAGGGTAGTGATAGCGGGGGAGCTAAAAGATCGGGATCGGGCAGAAAGATCCTGTCAGCTCCTCATGCACTTCTGGGAAGAAAGGGACCGGGGCGGGGCGTAGCCATGAGCGGCGCTCTGGGCCCAGGAACCAATCAACGTGCTGGTGAATGGGAGGTGCATGGGGGTTTACCCGGCGGAGGTGCTCCCATTGAGGTCCCCAAATCGCCCCCAGTACTAACCGGCACGGCCTCATACCCGTAGGTAGAAGAACCGAGGCGGGGAGCCACTGGGGTGGCTTGCTTTCTTACAAATGCAAGCCGCGACTGCAACGTTGCCATGGTCATTTTCTCGCAATGAGGACAAGACCCAACCACGAACAATGTCTCCACGTGGGCAGCGCCCAGACACATAAGACAGCGATCGTGGCCGTCAAAAGTGGAGAGATAACGACTGCAACCAGGAATAACACACAAACGGAAAGGCATCTTTAAAAAGATGGTCCGTGTGTGCCGCTCTTTTAGAATGAAAATATACTCTTTTTAGAATATACTCTTTTGGTGATTCTGCCGAAGTGCCCAGGGGCGTTCTCTGCACTCCACGGGAGTGGAGAGAAATGCACTGTAAAATCCAGCAGATGAGGTGAATGAACTTGCGGATGAACTCAGCTTCAATGAATAGAACCGCTCGGCTCTGAAGAGAAAATCTGAATGAGTGGTTGCATACAGCTCCTTTTATACCCGTATGTCCGGGGGAGTGGCATGCAAATTCCACGCGACAATTCCCATTGGCCTTTTTTCAAAGATCAGAGGTGTTTAGGGCTCCCAAAAGTGACCCTAGTGTCACTACATCAACACAAGTGAGTGAGTGACAGATAGGGAACTAAAATTATGTGCTTCATTACACGTTTGGCTGCAGTTTCCAAGTGAAATGTCCAGCGGAGGGTGCCAAAACTGAGCGAAATGAGACTTCAATCAGACAAGGTTTTAATAAGTTAAAACGTACCTCCATAACCTAAAACATTACCCTAAATCTAACCAATAGTGTCTGAAAAGATAAATGAGAGTTTAACAAAACAGACGTCCTTAACCAACACCTAACCCTAACCGACAGTGCTTTAAAATGCAAATTTGAAATGCAAAAAAAAAAAAAAAAAAAAACAATCAAAAAATCACATTTACTGAGGCAACTATGTCATTTCATGTCAATTCTATGCCACTTTCACTTTCGTGCATCTTTGGCTGGATTGGAACTGCAGTTACTAAATCCATAGTCCAACACTCTATCAGGTGAGCTACTAAGCAAACTAATTATTTAGGATTAAGTGTGTATATGTAGTTGGGTCTGTAAAACAAGTATTAAAATACATTGTTTTTCGCATCATGTGTTAAAGTAAAAGTGTTTTGATATCATAACATAGCGGGGGTGAGAAATAGAGTGAAAAATAGGGTTTTATAAAGCCATTATCAGCTATTGTATTTGTGATTTGTGTGACAATGAAAAAAATGCACAGTTGTTGTAGCGCCTCTAGTGTTCATTTAACAAGAAAACTGCAGCGAAATGTAGAAAGTGGAATGTAAAAGTCAGTTTGCAAAAACAGAGTAACATTCATTCTATGAGACCAGTTGGGTATATTAGAGCTCCATGGCTCAAGCAAACAGGGCAATGAGCAATGTTTATATAGCACCACAGAGACAGAGGGTTTATAGTTTTTAGGAAAATCAACCAAAAGTTTAATTAACATTGAAAAAAATAAATAAATAACACATCACCTTTGAATGCTGAAATAGCTAAACAATTCCTCTCTCAGCTTCATAATCACATCTCTATTGCGAGAGTGGCAGGCAAAAAGGCTGAAATGTTTGAATGAAATAGATGGACTTGGATGTTATTGTCTTGTCCTCACACAAGGTGGTCTGGCCCAAAAGGCTTTGCAGGACAGAAAAGCATTTGCCTGATTTCTGTTTGGTTTGTGATTATCAGAGCTGGATTCCCCTGCAGTGCTCCATCAGAGACCAGGCCAAAGCTTCAGCTTTCTTCAGACATGATCACTTCTGAAGCTGCAGTCGAGGGCTTGAGACGCTCTCAAGGCTTCCACTCAGCCAGATCTGTGTTTCACAACATGTAGGCATTTCTGCTCTGCCCTTATGGGAACACCTCATTTAATTGCCCTACAGTATTTGTGAGACAGTAACAGCACAGAAGTGATCAAAATTAGGAAGTGCTGCTTTAATAGCCCAACCTTGTGAACAGCTCTTGATGTGATATCACAGGAATTGGGTCATATTGCAAATTTTTCAGTTTTGGGATTGTGTAAGTTTTCTATGACACTGAATAATGTGTCTATTATATAATGTGTCTCCCCTCTTCTGTGGATCCAAACATTGATTCCTGGGGCACTATGTAGGAAACATATTCTACCAAGGTATTATGAAGTTAGTGAAAAATAAAGGTAATATTACACTCCCTATTCCTCTTACCCTCACACAGTGACAGGTCTGGCTCCACAGCATAGTACTGAGTCACATCAAATTGCAATATACTGTGTATAAAGTATATCTACTATGGTAGAAAGTAATTTTCAATTGTTCTGGAGTGAAAACATTATTTTGAAATGCTGGTAACCGATCATAACCGGTTAATTTTGTTCCGATAATTCTTTCATGAAACTAAAGGCCAAAGGGTTTATCACAGTAAATCTTTGAAATTACACCACTTCATGTTGCCTGAAATAAATGAAACGTGCTTTGATCCTGAAGGAAACTGCTGCATCACACATTTCTTTGTATAATTGCCCATTGTGGATGTCACATTTTCTGAATGAAGACCTGTAGAACTATGTATAAATACTACATATACATGCACGGTTAATCCCGATACAAGAAAAACATTATTAGAGGTAAAAATTATACTTCTCATTTGTTTCCAAGTCTTCACTTGTTATTAGATATTATTGTTAGATGTGATGTATTAATACAGATTTGATGCTGTCAGGTTTTGACTCAGAAGCAGATCTGTAATTAAATTATACTTAACTGTTAATTAACTACTTGTTATGATTTCTATGCCAATAAATCCACCACACCGGAAAAAGATTTATTGCTTATTTTCGCTTATTTTGGTGAGGCAAGTTACTTATTTTGGGCTTGTTTTTAAAGACCATGTTGCTTATTCTCGTTATATCTGGCAACACTGCAATTGGTATGTCACCCACCCCTTTGCACAGAGTACTGTCATTTTAAAAGGAAAGTTATTAACCGTTCTTTTATTTTGTTCTAACCGGTAACCTTTTGGAAAGGAGGCTTTGGAACTTCTGAACTGGAACGAAAAAATACTGTCTTTGCTCAGAACGAAGCGACATGAAAAAACAGTTTGTTTTTAGTCCCTGCATGTAGTGGCTAATTTATCCACTGAATGACCACCCTCTTATTTTCCACCCTGACACTGCCCATTTAACTGGTTGGACATATGAATTTTTTAGTAATTTAGCTTGACCAGTATGACTAATGTATGACTAGAATCTTTAACATGTCCCTGTAATGATGAAACATGAAAAGTTGCAGTCCCGCCGCTCTCTATAACTGCAGAACTACTGTTATCTGTAAAATATGTTATACAAAGAATATAACATTTGTTACCCATTAGTGTTGTATGTTTTAAATAAGTTAAACATAATTTATTATATACAGTTAAGACCAATAAGAAGACCTCTGGGAAAGTCCCGAAAAAACCAACTAGGAAATTACCGATAGACATGTAATCTTTAAAAGACAGATGGACTGATAAGAAACTTAGATGCTGCTTCATCTTGAACAGTATCTCCGACGCCTAAATGACAAGTTGATATTGCCTTTGATTTAAAAAAAATTTTTTTCCTTTATTTTGTATTTACCTAGAATGTTTTTGACTGCAAGAAAATAAATTGTAACCAATAAATAGAATTTTATTGATTACAAGTATTTTGCCTATTGAGGTTTTGATTTTTGATGATTTTTTTTTTCTTTTGATTTTCTCCCCTTTTCTCCCTAATTTAGAATGCCCAATTCCCAATATGCTCTAGGTCCTTGTGGTGGCGTAGTGACTCGCCTCAATCCGGGTGGCGGAGGACGAATCTCAGTTGCCTCTGCGTCTGAGACCGTCAATCTGCACATCTTATCACGTGGCATGTTGAGCGTGTTACCACAGAGATGTAGCGCATGTGGAGGCTTCATGGCATTCTCTGTGGCATCCACACACAGCTCACCATGCGCCCCACCAAGAGCAAGAACCACATTATAGCAACCACGAGGAGGTTAACCCAATGTAACTCTACCCACCCTAGCAACCGGGCCAATTGGTTACTTAGGAAGCCTGGCTGGAGTCACTCAGCACACCCTGGATTTGAACTTGCGACTCCAGGTGTGGTAGTCAGCGTCTTTACTTGCTGAGCTACTCAGGCCCCCTGATTTTTTATGTTTTAAGTTCGTGAGCCAGAACAAACTACGAAGGAGTCTTCTGTCCGGGTTGTAAGTATAACTTATGCTTATAATTTAGGCCAGATTCGACTTACTTTACATAACCTGAGCAAAATAAAAATAAAAGGTGTTAGATTACCCAGCGCATAACATGGCGCCCAACGCACGGGTGCCTGACGAGTCTTAAAAACATTAAATAGATAAATCGCCATGAGAAAAGGCAATCCTATAAGACCCAAAAAGAGAAAAAAAATAATACAGAAAGAATTACCTGTATTAAAACAACCTTAAAAAGGCTGTAGTGCACACAATAGCTCTAAACCTTATGAGCTTAGAAAGATCTGGTTTAGAGAGCTGATAGATAAAGAGGTGAGTGTACCTCAGACGACAGGTTTCAAGTAAGGCAAGAGCCGAATGAGACAGAGTAGAGCAGTGAAACTGTCAGTGAAGAATGCTTCACAGGTTATTCAAGGTTGTACGTGTAGTGATACTTATATACTTGAATAATACAAGAGATGTCAGTTCAATAAAAAAAGAACTGGGCAAATTGATCCTTTGTTTATTGTCTAACATAAGTTTAATACAATGGGCTCAGGAGTTCTTAAGGAAAGATTAAGCAATTGTAATATAGAAATACAATGTAAAACTCCTGAAAGCTGTATATGTAATAGCTACAGTTAGAAAAACAGATCTAGGAAAAATAAAAATATATGATACATGTTATATGGTATTAAAGAACGTTAAGGGAGTAAAACTGGACTTAAATAAAGTAAAAAATAAATAAATATTAAAATGTTATGAATAACTTTGAGGAAGTTAGGTTAACTTTATCAGCATATGTGGACAAAAGATAAAGTATTGTCATATTAAGACATTGTAATTTTTCTGTGCCTGAGAAGTATAAGAGAAAAATAGTCAAAATGAAATTATTAATTCTAAATTACTTAATAGAAAATATTGCAGGATGCATGTTTGTTTTAAATGGAAAACAAATGATAAATGTAGCTGGAACTGCTGAGAAATTATTAAAAAGGATAGGAACAAGAGTTTTTGAAAAAGAGATAGAAAATGTATGTATGCTGCTAGGATCCCAGAGGTATGGTACAATGGAATTTGTAGCATGCACTGTGATAACAGACTGCAGTACAGAGTTCTGCAGCACAGAGTGTTCTGAGTTAGAAGTTAAGACAATAACAGCATCTATAATGCGTAAAACAATAAACCATCTGGGTTTCCCCTTCTGCTGCCCTCCAAAACAGACAAAGAGCTGCTCCGAGTGTCTGAAGCTCTGCGTGCGGTCCAGATAAATGCACAGAATGCAAACTGGACATAGCAACGACAAGGCCGGGTCTTCCTCCTCTGAAGGGAGCGCTTTTAGGTTCACCACCTGATCCCGGAAGGGAGTGGTGGGAACTTTGGGCATGTAATCGGGCCAGGGTCTCAGGACCAAGTGAGAGTGTGCCGGCCCGAACTCCAGGCATTCGCTGGTGACAGAAAGTTCCTGTAGGTCCCCTCTCTCTTGATGGAAGTGAGCACCACCAGGAGGGCCATTTTCAGTGACAAAGTGCTGAGCTCGGCCTGCTCCAGGGGCTCAAAGGGGATCTCTGTAGGGCAGATAGGACCACAGAGATATCCCAAGAGGGAATCAGGTGCGGTCAAGGAGGATTCAACCTCCTCGCACCTTCAAGGAACCTGGTGACCAGGTCGCGCTGTTGTGAGGGTCTCCCATCCAGTGTATCGATATACACTGCTATAGCAGCCATGTACACCTTCAGCGTAGGGGGAGACAGCCGTCTCTACAGCCCTTCCTGTAGGAAAGACAGCACAAACCTGACCGCGCACCTCTGTGGGTCTTCCCCATGGGGAGAACACCAGTTCGCGAAGAGACGCCACTTCAAGGCATACAGCCACCTCGTGGAGGGACTCTGGCCTGAGTGATCATATTTCCCACTGCTGGCGGAAGATCTGCTAAGTCTTCCATGACCCGTCCAGGAGCCAGACGTGGAGGTACCAGAGGTCTGTCCATGGGTGCTGGAGCGTGCCCTGCCCCTGACTGAGAAGGTCCTGCCTCAGGGGAATGCGCCAGGGAGGGGATACTGCCAGGAGCATCAGATCTGAGAGCCAAGTCCGGTTGGACCAGTACAGCGCAAGGAACAGGACTTGCCGCCCATCCTCCCTGACTTTGCACAGAGTCTGTGCAATGAGATTCACTAGAGGAAATGCATACTTGCGTAGCCCCCGAGGCCAGCTGTACACCAAGGCATCCGTGCCGAGGGAAGCCTCGAACAAGGAGCACCAAAAGGGGGCAGTGAGAGGACTCTCAGGAGGTGAACAGGTCTACCTGCACCTCCCCGAATCTCTCCCAAATCAGCTGGACTACATGGGGGTGGAGTCTCCACTCCCTGTGGAGCGTTACCTGCCGTAAGAGTGCATACACTGCACGGTTGAGGACGCCTGGAAGGTGAGTGGCTTGCAGAGACTTCAACGTCTGCTGACTCCAAAGGAGGAGGCGGCGGGCGAGTTGCAGAGACTTCAATGTCTGCTGACTCCAAAGGAGGAGGCAGCGGGTGAGCTGCGACATGCGACGTGAGCGTACACCGCCTTGGCGGTTTATGTTCACAATGGTCACCATATTGTTAGTCCAGACCAACACATGCTTGTCCTGAATCAACGACCGAAGCTTCCACAGGGTGAGCAATACCGCCAGCAACTGTAAGCAGTTGATGCCATAGGAGTCGTGGCCCTGTCTAGAGCCCCGATGCTGCTTGCCTGTTGCACATGGTACCCCAGCCCGAGTTCAAGGCATCTGTTGTGACCATGACATGCCTTGAGACCTGCTCTAAGGGAACGCCCTCCCATAGAAATGCCGGGTCCAACCAAGGACTGAAAGTCTGATAGCACTGTGGCATGATAGTCACACACTGGAAGCCGTGGCACAATGCCCACCTTGGGACTCGAGTCTGTAGCCAGTGCTGAAGTGGTCTCATATGCATCAACCCAAGGGGGAGAACCACCGCCGAGGATGTCATATGCCCCAGGAGCCTCTGAAATTGTTTCACTGGTGCCGCTACCTTCTGCCTGAAGGTTTTCAGTCAGGACAGCACTGACTGAGCACGCTTGGTCATAAGACGTGCCATGAGAGTGACCGATTCCAACTCCACACCGAGAAAAGAAATGCTCACAACAGATCTTGCAAGTGAGCTAGGATTAACCAGTCATCGAGATAAGTCGAGGAAGAATCGATACGTGGAATCACGTGTCCTTCAGGTCAATGGCCGAGAACCAATCCTGACATTGTACTGATGCCGGGATGTGCTTCTGCGTCAACATCCTGAACGTAAGCCTGTGTAAGGCCCCGTTCAAGGCAAGCAGGTCCAAGATTGGGCATGACCTTCCCCCTCTCTCGGGCATGATAAAACAAGGGCTCGGCTACGGGGACGGGTCCTAATTCTCCCTTCGCCAAAGGAGTGGGAACCTCCATGCAGAGGACAGAGGCACCCTCGCCCCACACTGAAGTGGAGAGGATGCCACTGAACCTGGACGAGCGTCTGGCGAACTGGATCACGTAGCTGAGACGAATCATCCTGATGAGCCACCACGAGGGGCTGGAGAACGCAAACCAGACCTCCAGGCTCAGCGCCCGTGGCACCAAGGGGACGACTGGATTTACCATGCCCGGGGAGGGTGGTTTGCGGCAAGGCAGAGCAGGCACCCCGCTGGAAAGACAACTCGGGGGACATACTGCTCCGCAAGCCTGCAACGGCAGCCGGTGGCTGGGGTGGGCAAGCAGCTCCAGAGACCAGCATACTTACCTGTTCACTGGCCATCTCTCAACGGAGAACAAGGGCATGCGAGGTACTCACGTCCGACTGGTTGACCGGGGCCTGGCCGTCACGAGCGCGCTGACCCAGGGAATGAGGGAACTGCTCTTTTTAATCTCCGGGCACCCGGTGATTTTATACTTACCACACGCTGGCCCAGGGGCGATGGTGGGGCTGGTAAGTTCACCCGGCCAGACCGGTTGGAGTCAGACATCTCATCCCTGGGTTGCTCGTGTCAGGGCTGCCTCGAAACCCGTCCGGGGTTCTTGGGGGCCGACTGACGGGCTACGATGGTTCGGGAGCCGGGGACGGCACCGCAGGAGGATGGCCCTGGTGAGAAGCAGATGGGGCGCGGGACTTCGGAGGCCCGAAGGTGGCTGATTTGCGCCATGGCAGGATGTGTTTGATCACCTCAGTCTGCTTCCTCACCATCGAAAACTGATGGGCGAAGTCCTCAACCGTGTCACCAAAAATCCCCCCTTGGGAGATGGGCGCATCGATAAAGCGAACCTTCTCGGCATCACGCATCTCCGTAAGGTTGAGCCACGGGTGGCGCTCTTGGACCACAAGAGTGGACATCGTTCGGCCCAGGGTGCATGCCATGACCTTCATCGCCCGTAGGGCGAGGTCGGTCGTGATACGCAGTTCCTGCACAAGCCCTGGATCAGTTCTAGCCTCATGCAGACCTTCAAACGCCTTGGCCTGGTAGACCTGCAGGATGACCATGGCGTGCAGTCACGCTCCGAACCCAGAAACCAATCATCCAGCCACGAACGCTCAGGGCAATGCGGAGGGTTCCACTTTAGCCCAATGTTCACAGCTGCCTGGGCAAGTACGGCTGCCATCTCAGCGTCTGCCTCATACTGAGCTCTACCGCCCGTGAGCGGGAGCTCAGAAGATTCATCCGCTTCCGACAGCAGAAGCCCACCCTCCGATGCTGCAACCGATAACTCATCCTTGTCACAAGCCGCAAGCGAGACATTAAATCCACCCTGAAGCGGACCGCCTGCATCGCTCGACAGCTCTTCTGGGTAGATTGAGCGTGCTGGGGGATGGGAGGTCCACGGGGGCTGAGCCGGCGGAAACACTTCCACATCCAGATCACCCGCGGCGCTCGCCGACCCGGCCGCCTGAGTTTCAACCCAGGATGGAGGGAGTTGGGAAGCAGCTGCGTTTGCTCCTTGCTTCACGAAGAAGGAAGTGAACTGTGACCGCAACGCTTTTATGGGCATGTTCTCGCAATGAGAACATAACCGCTCCACGAAAGCTGCCTCGGCGTGCTGGCACCCCAAGCACTCGAGACAGATTTAATGGCTATCCGGAGGGGAGAGATAACGGCCACATCCCGTAGCACAAAGGCGAAAGGCCATCTATAAAAAGTCGGCAATCGTTTGTGCGAGCTCTTTTAGTAGAAAATATACTCCTTTAGCACCTGTAGACTTGGCCACCGAAGCGCCCAGGGGAAGCACAACACTCGACCATGCGAGGGTGATCGCTGATATGCGCTATAAATCCAGCAGCGTAAGCGTAGGTTATAGGATGAACACAATACATGCATTCGGCTCCGAAGAAAAAATCTGAATGAGTGGTGCACACCATCTCCTTTTATACCTGTATGTCAGGGGCGGAGAGTGGCATGCATATTCCACGCGCCAATTCTCATTGGCCGTTTCTATTTTAAGCAAAGGTGATTGGGACTCTCAAGATCGAACCCCTAGTGTCACTACATCGACACAACGTTGAGTGAGTGACAGACAGGGAAAGAAAGTTAATGTGATACATTTAATTTTAATGAGTACAGAACAAAATGGGCATATAATTAAAAGCTGTAATTCAATTACAGAAAAGTCAGAAGAGTGTCAGTTGACAGAGAATTGAATAATGTATAATACAAATCAGAAGGAATTTAAACACATTTTTGAAAGCAGGGAGGAAGGTGATAAATTAGGATCCTCAAAGACCACTACTCTGATTTATGATGTACCTGCGATAGAGAGAAAAATAAAACCAATTAGTCTGATGAAAACTGATTTAGCTGATAGAGTAGAAGAGGAGTTAACTAAAGGAATAGAACAAGTTATAAAGACTTTAAAATCAGAGACTAAAGATTTAAAAAGACAGCTGGAGTTAGAATCCTCAAACAATTGGGAGAGTGAAATAGTGCATACCAAGAGATCAGATAAGGAACTTTAGCCAGGCATCTTGTTTTCGCAACTCCCAGAGAAAATAGTGCATTCAAGCGAAGCTGTTAGAATTGTGGCTAACAGATGCGGTTAGAAAGCAAATAGGTTCAGAAAGAACGAAGACCATAGTGCATATGCAGATCTAATTAAGCTGCAGAAAATGTCAAATTAAGTACATCAAAATCAAATCAAATCACTTTATTGTCACACAGCCATATACACAAGTGCAATGGTGTGTGAAATTCTTGGGTGCAGTTCCGATCAACATAGCAGTCGTGACAGTGATGAGACATATACCAATTTACAATAACATCAAATTAACACAACACAATTTAAACATCTGTTATACACATAATTACACTCAACAATATACAAATAATAACATACACTGTACAGTATACAATATGCTGTTTTTTTTTTTTTTTTTACTATATAGATACACATTATTCAATAAAAATTAAAAATAAAAATATATATAAAAAAGTATATATATATATAGAATGTACAGTATTGTACTGTATTGACATTCAGGCTGTCAGATGATAGTCAGTTGTTAAGAGAGAACATAATATAATAATAATAATATAATTTATGACAGTCCGGTGTGAGATATAAGAGTAAGGATAATAAAGTGCAGTGCTGATGTATTTTGATCATGGGAGATCAAGAGTTCAGAAGTCTGATTGCTTGGGGGAAGAAGCTATCATGGAGTCGGCTGGTGCAGGTCCTGATGCTGCGATACCGCCTACCTGATGGTAGCAGTGAGAACAGCCCATGGCTCGGGTGGCTGGAGTCTCTGATGATCCTCCGAGCTTTTTTCACACACCGCCTTGTATATATTTCCTGGAGGGAGGGAAGCTCACATCCGATGATGTGTCTGGCAGTTCGCACCACCCTTTGCAGTGCTTTGCGGTTGTGGGCGGTGCTATTGCCATACCAGGTGGAGATACGGCCAGTCAGGATGCTCTCCACAGTGCAGGTGTAGAACTGTGTGAGGATGTGGCGGTTCATTCCAAACTTCCTCAGCTGTCTCAGGAAGAAGAGGCGCTGATGAGCCTTCTTCACAACGACTTCAGTGTGGACGGACCATGTGAGTTCCTCAGTGATGTGGACACCCAGGAACTTGAAGCTGCTGACTCTCTCCACTGGTGCTCCATTGATGGTGATGGGACTGTGTTCTCTGTCTTTTCTTCTGAAGTCCACCACAAGCTCCTTTGTCTTACTGACGTTGAGGGAGAGGTTGTACTCCTGACACCAGTGTGTCAGGGTGTGCACCTCCTCTCTGTAGGCTGTTTCATCATTGTCAGTGATCAGACCTACCACCGTCGTGTCATCAGCAAACTTAATGATGGCATTGGAGCTATGTGTTGCCACACAGTCATGTGTGTACAAGGAATACAGTAGTGGGCTGAGAACACAGCCCTGTGGGGCTCCAGTGTTGAGGGTTAGTGATGAGGAGATGTTGCTGCCTATTCTAACCACCTGGCGTCTCCTTGACAGGAAGTCCAGGATCCAGCTGCACAGCGAGCTGTTTAAGCCCAGAGCCCGGAGTTTCTCATCTAGCTTGGAGGGCACTATGGTGTTGAATGCTGAGCTGTAGTCTACAAACAGCATTCTCACATAAGTGTTCTTTTTTCCAGGTGGGAGAGAGCAGTGTGTATTGTAGATGCAATGGCATCATCAGTGGAGCGGATGTTGTGATAAGCAAACTGCAACGGGTCAAGATTGAGTGGCAATACAGAGCAGATGTAATCTCTGATTAGTCTCTCAAAACATTTGCTGATGATGGGGGTCAGAGCAACAGGACGCCATCATTTAAACAAGTTATTTTTGATTGTTTTGGTACAGGCACAATGGTGGATGTTTTAAAGCATGTGGGGACTACAGACAAAGAGAGGGAAAGGTTGAAAATGTCCGTAAAAACACCAGCCAGCTGGTTCGCGCACGCTCTGATGACGCGGCCCGGAATGCCGTCTGGGCCCGCGGCTTTGCGGATATTCACCCGTCGGAAGGATCGGGTTACATCCGCTACAGAGACGGAGAGTGAACTAACCTCTGTAGCTTCAGCCGTGAGAGCTCTCTCCGTGAGGGCAGTGTTATTTCCCTCGAAACGGGCATAAAAAGTATTTAGCTCATCCGGTAGAGAGGCAGTGGTGTTCCTGGCGGAGTTATTATTCCCTTTAAAGTCCGTGATGATGTTAATTCCCTGCCACATGCTTCTAGAGTTGGTGGTGTTAAACTGTCCTTCAATCTTGGCGTTTTGCGGTTCTGATAGTTTTTCGGAGGGCATAACTGGCTTGTTTATGCTCCTCCGCGTTCCCGGAATTAAAAGCGGAGGTCCGCACATTAAGCGCCGCGCGAACATCGCTATTGATCCATGGTTTCTGATTCGGATAGATCCGTATTGTCCTGGTCGGAATCACTTCCTCTACGCACGTTCTGATGAAACACATTACGCTATCAGCGTAAAGCTCGATGTCGTCATCAGAGGCGGACCGGAACATCTCCCAGTCCGTGTGATCAAAACAGTCCTGTAGCGTAGAGTCTGATTGGTCCGACCAGCACTGGATCGTTCTGAGGGTGGGTGCTTCCTGTTTCAATTTCTGCCTGTAAGTGGGCAGAAACAGAATGGAAGAGTGGTCTGATTTGCCAATTTGGGCGGGGGAGGGATTTGTAGCCATCCCGGAACGGAGAGTAGCAATGGTCCAAAACCCGGTCCCCTCGTGTGTTGAAACTAATGTGCTGGTGATATTTTGGTGCGACTGATTTTAAACTGGCTTTATTAAAGTCCCCGGTCACAATGAACGCGGCCTCAGGGTGCGCGGTTTCCTGCTCACTTATTCTCCCATACAGTTCCTTGAGTGCCCGGTATGTGTCGGCTTGTGGGGGGGATGTACACAGCAGTGATAATGACCACTGTGAATTCCCTCGGTAGCCAGAACGGTCGACACAGAAGCATAAGAAATTCCAGATCAGGAGAGCAGAAAGACTTGATAGAATGTACGTTCCTCTGATCACACCAGGATTTGTTGATTTGTCTAAAATAAAATTCAGGAGATAACACAAATAGTAAACTAATAATTAATGGAATAAATATAATTTTTTTAGTGCATTGCCATTGTGCCATTAATTTATGCAATAAAAACACAAATGTTATCTGAACAACTTTAGTGAATCTAAGTTGATTTGGCAAAGAATATAAAGTTGTGTTAAAAATTATGGAAATAATTATTTTGTGTAAAGTAGAGGGTTTTAAAAAAAATCATATGTGATTTTAGACTATACAGAAAAATATTAATATATTTAATTTTCCAAAAATAGAAGTTTATGTCTTATATAGTAGTAAGCAAGAGAGGGTTAAAAAGCACAGCCGTAAAAAAGAATTACCTCGCGAATAAAAAAAATAGAAATCATGACTGCCGCAGACAGGAATCAAGTCATTCAAATAACGTAAAACTAAAGATTGTATTACTCAAAAAATTAGGCAAAATAAAATAATATTTGTGATAAATGAGTGATATGAGTGATTAATACCATGCTGCAAACGGCTAAGCGTGTTGTTTTATTTGTGCATTAAGACTCACCTTGAATGCATTGATATTGCAAGCACAACATTGAGTTACAATGAGCTGAATGTGATGGCTGTTATTTGTGCATTGTTGAAAGTGCTGATGTTCATGTGTTTCGCTGAAACTGTGCTTTCATTCATGCTAAAGAAACGCTCATAAATCAATGATATTGGTGTTGGTTGCGATGACGACGGGTCATCACGGGAAGTCCTAGGTGACTCTTCTGGGGCAACTCTCTATGCATGCGCAACCTGCCGACACCATATTGTAAACATAGCACAGTGTAGCTAAGCTAACTTGAATTAGCGGTCTTGCATTGAAAGCCTATACTAAACCATAGCATCAAGAGCTAGTGGTTAGCATCCTGTGGCCTGTTAGAGTACATACAGCTTGTGTTTGAACAAACTGGAAGTAATTTAACCCTTTAACTTCTCAAATTTTGCACACATCTTTGCTCTCTCTCTCTCTCTCTCTCTCTCTCTCTCTCTCTCATTATGCATTTTATTAAATTTTTCTCTCTCTCCATTACCTCATCTTACAAAAATACTGTTTCTCAAGTAACAATTTAGTTAAATGAAAATTAAGTTGAATTGGAGAGTCGATTAAAATTGTTATTTTCTTCCCATTGCTTCTTTTATCACTCATCTATTGCTTAAGGCTTAACTACTTTAGATAATAACAAGTCTGAAGCAGTGTAAGTTTACAGAAAAATTACTGCTGCCTATCATTCCTATTATTACCTACCACCAATCAGTTTCCAGCTTATTTTAATTACTTATTGGCTGTTTTATTTTATTTCCCTTTTTCTCTTTTGTGTGTTGGGCATTGAGGTGATCTGTCTCACATGGAGGGCCCCCACCAGAGCAGTATCACCTCAACTTCCAGACCCCACAGTATAATACTCTATCCACTTCCCCATTGTGGAATTTTAAATGAACAAAATCCTTCCAATAAACATTTTCTGTTACAGAATCACGGTCAACGAGCACCAAGCCTCAATCAGAATCCCTGATATTGCCATTAAGCACAACAGCAACAAATTTTGTGGTGGATTTTGTTAATTTAATATTTGTTTATTTTCCATTTCATTTTAAAACCTCTGTCTCCCTCTGACTTTTCTCTCCTTACCGTTTACAGTCTAGAGACCATGCCTGTTGAACCGCCGTTAATTCTGATTAAAATATTCGTCATCAATAAGAGTCATCTTCAAATGTCAAATCATTAACCAAATTTTGTGTGTTCTCCCTAGTCTACCCTCACGCAACCACTCTCTCTTTGTGTTTACCAACGCAATCCA
Source organism: Myxocyprinus asiaticus (assembly GCF_019703515.2). NCBI lineage: Eukaryota > Metazoa > Chordata > Actinopteri > Cypriniformes > Catostomidae > Myxocyprinus > Myxocyprinus asiaticus. Next base: position 26,657,300 of record NC_059370.1, on the reverse strand, counting down.
AATTCCGGCATCCAAACGCAACCACTTCTGGAAATAAACTGCAGAGCGAAGCACCAGGTAACCCCCATGCCCCGAGCTTGCCTTTGAGGCATCTGTGGTAAGCAGTTCAACTGTACCACATAAAACATGTTTATGGTGTTGTCATGTGTATTCTGTTGATTCGTGTCTTTTATTTTGAAATTCTAGTTCCTGTTTCATGTCATGTGTTCCTGTTTCCCTTGTCATGTGATTTCTGTTTTCCCTCCATGTTCATGTGTCATGTTTTCATTGGTTTATTGTTTAATTAGTTTGTTATGAGTTCTGTTTGTTCATTGGTTTATGTTCTCCCATGTCTTGTATTTAAGCCCTCATGTTTTCATTGTCTAGTGGTCAAGTATTGAATGTGAAAGGGTATGTGCAAAGTCAAGTCAAGTCAAGTCAAGTCAAGTCAAGTCAAGTCCATGTCCATGTCCATGTCCATGTTCATGTTTTGTAGTTAGGGTTTTGGATTTCACGTTTATTTAATAAACTGCACTTGGGTTCTTCATCTCATCATCGTCTTCGTCATTGCCATCATTGCCAGTTCCAGCATACGTTACAGGTGTCAATCCTGCCAGATTAAAAAAAGTGTAATTACACTTCACTAGTTGCCCACATTCACTGAAAACAGCACTTAGCTGTTACCCTTCATTTGTGTCTCCACACACTGAAGCCAATACCTAACCCTTAACCCTGTGCAGATCTGTGTCAGCTCTCTCCCTAGTCTTTCACTACAGTTTGCCAACATGCCACTGAAGACTGACCCCACCGCCCATTGGAAAGACTTTGAGGCTGGACTGAGTGTTAGGTATGTGCCCGAATACCTTATTCAGAAAGGCACGGATAATGACTTCAAAACAAATAACGGATTCATCTGAATAATATAAAAAATAATGATATGACTGATTATCCAAGAAGCACAAGGATAAAGCGACATTTAAAATAAACATATCCAAAATTACAAATATTTTATTAATCTGTTCAGCCAATATTTCTAAAGTGTAAAGACTCAGTTTGCGGTCTCTATTAATCGTGCGCATCTGGAGCTTATCAAATGTAACATTAAGATACAACATCTTTCCACTTCTTGAAATGTCTATTTTAATGTATCACACGATTCACATGCGATTCCCATGTATTCATTTATAGCCTGAACCTGAGTGCGATGTTAAATTCCTGATCTGAAGTGATGATTTCACGTCAGAGCTTGTCTAGCCGTCTCCTAAAGTTGACCACATTTATATTCACATCAGCGATTAAGGAAATTATCTGGTTAAGACTCATTTAGGAATAGTTCTCCTTATGTAAAATGAAGAAACTTAAACATGCTTAGTCTTTTTTTTTTTCTTCTTCTTTAAACTGTGCTACCTCTGGTAAGGCACTATATAAATGTAACGTTATTATTATTATTTTTATTATTATTATTATTATTATTGTTATTATTATTATTATTTAACTAAATAATGGTGTCCTATCATTAAAATTCCTGATAGATTTACGGGATTTTCACCTGTTTGTAGGCTAAATTGATCTTATTTTCATTTCTTTTAATGTCTGAATTGTAATTATTATTCACTGGAAAATGCATGCTTGACATTTCACATTTTGCTTGACACTTCCAGCCTTCAGAATAATGTTGTTATACATGCACAGACAAACCAATGCAGATATTAATATCAGAAATACCAGGAGAATCCATAGTTAATGTAGCCTACAAATTCAGCTTCATCTGGTAAGAAACAAATAATAATATATTTTTTTAAATAATAATAATAATAATAATTATTATTATTATTATTATTATTATTATTATTAGGCTGTTATTATGAAAAGGCATATACAAGGCATATTTTATTAATGGAAACTATAAATGTAAGAGTAACATTTACAATTTTCATTTAGTGTTGATGCACTTCTGGTTTAAGCCTCACCCACACCCGATTCAATCCGAATACAGAGACAGATACAGATACAGATAATTTTGTCATATGAACAGATACAGATACAAATACAGATAATGGCTTCGCTGCACACCCCTACTGATTGTCATTCTGGAAAAAAAATCACCAGCTCCCTGGCTCACAACCTCATAGGCCAGATGAAACTGAGCGACAAGAACGCCGCCCATCTGACACAGGAATTAAACAACCTAAAGCTGCAGTCCACAAAGAACCAAAAGGTCCTAACATGTGCCATGTGGCACATATACCAGCTAGAAGCTGAAGCCTAAGATCGATGCAAGGGGCCTGAACAACTGGAACAATTATCAATGAGAGAAATCGGATGGCTCCAAGAAGCCCTGACAGCTGCCAAGCACAGAGAGCAGCAGGCTAAAGCCACCAAAGAGGACCTGGAAAAGAAACTCCAGCACACTGAAGTGCAACTGGAAAAAGCCAGGTTTGATTCGAAAGACATGAACTCTCGAAACAAGGCCTTGGAAGGCCATATGGAAATGTCCAGAACTGAAGTTGAAACCCTGACCCAACAACTTGACCTCAACAAAGATGAGATTGTCATGGTCAGAGTTGAACTAAAACACTCTTACAAGTTAAACAAGAGCTTAAAATGGATAGGCATCCCATAGCAGCACCCCTGTTCAACAAAGCAGCATCCTCCAACCAAAAGCTGCCATATGATGAAAGAAACGAGGGCCCGTAGCACAAAACCCTACCGGCCCTCTTCCAAGAATCCCTCACCAACAACAGTGAAAGGGTGAACATCCCAATAAACCCTGAAGCAACACCTGGAATGGATTTTAAAGACCTCGACAAGCTGGCAAGGAACAAGTTCACACCAAATCCTGCTGAGGGTCACAATATCCATGCTTACCTATGTGACATAGACTTCCACCTTAATATGAGGCCTCAGATGACTAACAGAGACATTTTCTACCTACTATGGAAAACATCCAGTCTTGAGGTGCGATGTTTTCTTGACAGACAGTCAGACCACACAAAGTCTGTGTGGAGGTGAGGGCGTGGATGAGCGCCCGTCTGGGAGAGAGAGAGCCGTAAGGACATCCACCTGAGATGAATTGTGACTAATTACTCTCTCTATGTTCACAGTGAGAGTCGAGGGAGATAAAAAGATGGCCAGTTCTCAGAGGATGGAGAGAGACTGACCAGAGTCTTCGTGTCTGTCCCCTGAGAGAAAGAATCTTGTGTTGTGTGAAGCTGAAAATCGGACTGTTTATTTGAATGATGCTGAAAAGCCATCTTGCGTTTTGAGTGAAGCTGTACAGCGATTGCTGGCTACTTGCGAATATAAAGGACTCACGTGAATTGTGGAAACTGGTTCCCACTTCCTCCTTTATCT